>NC_057795.1:180979844-181172809 GCF_018294505.1 Triticum aestivum
GGTCCTGTTGATCAGGAGGGATGTGGCATACCGCAAGACGGATGAAACGGACTTGTGTTGGAGCGCTACGGTCGAAACGGGGGTCCTGTTCATCGGGAGGGGTGTGGCGTACCGCAAAACGGGACTCCACGGGATACTGTTCATCTCCACCGTCGACCTCCTCAGCCTCCACGGGCTACCGTCGACTCCTCCAGCCTCCACGGGCTCCTGTTCATCCAGCCTCCACCGTGCGCTACTCCACCAGCTACTGTTCAACCACCCCTCCACCGTCTACTGTTCATCTAGCCCTCCACCGTCTACTGTTCAACCAGCTCTCCAAACCACGGGGTCCTGTTCAACCACCCCTCCACGGCCACCCCTCCACCATCTACTATTCATCTAGCCCTCCACACCACGGGGTCCTATTCATCCAGAGGCAACGCCACTGTTCACTGTTCATCCAAACCCCCTGCAATGCTCACTGTTCATCCAATCGATCGGCTTTAGTTAGCAGCAGTAGCAAAGGAATCACTCCATCGGGTTCAGTTAACAGCCATCGACCGATCGCTCGGGTTCAGTAATGCGTAGCCTGCAGTGCAATCGCTCGGGTTCAGTTAGATCCCAACGCCTCGCTCAGGTTCAGTGTCAGGACCCCGACTCAATGCCACATCGATCTAGCATGTAACACCTCATATCACTTTGCGGCCTCACGCACGGTATTCCCACGGGTGTCGCCTTACCTTTGCCCGGGACCGTTTGCGCCTTTTGGCACACGTATATGACAGTGTCGCTAGCATCCATATGATAAGGAGCCCGGGCTGACATGGCTAGTCATAAACCCAAAGTGGCACAGACTTACGGGGACAGGCATCCATGACCCAGCATCGAACGTGTCGGTCATCAGCGAGTGAATCCAGGCTGTAGCACTGGGCTAGCAGGACTCCGGTGAACCGGGCTGTAGCGGGCTAACAGGACTCCGGTATTCATCACATGACATTTCCCCGAAGGGACAGACACAGGAATGAAGAAGGACACATGCCGGCCAGCCTAAGTGTTCCGGAGCAGTAGCAAGCTACCATGGCTCGGTGGAAACACTAGGAGACATTTCCCGGTAAGAGAGGCTACTAAAGATAAACAACTAGATTGTCAGATCCCACACATACCAAGCATTTTAGTCATACACACAATATGCTCGATATGTGCAAATACAACAAGGCATCACAACATGACTCTATGACTCAAGTATTTATTCAATAGGCTCCGAGGAGCGAGATATTACAAACATGGGTCTCATGACCCAACAATCAGAGCATACAAGTCAAAGCACAAGCGGAAGCTATCATGTCTGAGTACAGACATCTATAAATGAAAAAGGCTGAGAAGCCTGACTATCTACTAGATCCTGCCGAGGGCACAAGATCGTAGCTGAGGTAACAAGCTAAACGTCGAAGTCCACGTGGAACTACTAGTGAGACCGAAGTCTCTCTGCAAAACATAAAATAGGCAAACGTGAGTACAAATGTACCCAGCAAGACTTACATCAGAACTAACTACATATGCATCATTATCAACAAAGGGGATGGTGGGGTTTAACTGCAGCAAGCCAGCTTTGACTCGGTGGCTATCCTGAACTACGACTGCAATGTAACTCTTTTGAGGTGGCGCACACGAGTCCGCATATTCACCATATCAATACACCACTATGGATCCGCTCCCGTCTCCCTACGAGAACGCCATCCATAGCACTCACGCTTATCTTGCGCATTTTAAAGTATCCACTTTCACTTGTCTATGAACTGATATAAGCAACCCAGAAGTCCTTTACCGCGGACACGGCTATTCGAATAGATGATGTTAACCCTGCAGGGGTGTACTTCTTCATACATGTTTCCACCACTTAGCGTCTGCACACGACATGTGCTCGGCAGACTTCAAGCGAAAGCCGACGTGGGTGTAGACCACGACCTACCTAAACACTCAAGTCTCTAGTCCAGGTTTATTGCCTATTCGGGTTCCATCCATGAGGAGATCCGGCCGGAGTTTCGCTCACAGCCCCAAACGATGTGAACAGGGTTCCCGAGATACCAAACGGGCATCCGGTACACCGTGCCACGTACCTACCGCATCACAGCCCACCCCTACGGTCAGCGCTGTCCACGGCCTCCAGTAAGCTACAAACACCAGAAACTACTTGCAACTCCTGGACAGAGGACAAGGGTGAATAAGAAGTCGAGCGGGGTCATATTTCAGGGCCCAATGTATGGTAGTAACTGAATCATGGATCACAAACACAGAACTCAGTTCCTGAGGATGGCTGCAGTGAGACAACCCACCATGTACTCCTACATGGCCTCTCACCGCTACCTTTACCAAATCGTGTTCACACACTTAGCTCACACACAATAGGACATGTCACACACCTCTGATTCATCCCCGATGAATCAGACCTGACTCAACTCTAAGCAGTAGCAGGCATGACAAACAAACATGAATGAGTAGGCACAACAGGGCTCAAACAACTCCTACTCATGCTAGTGGGTTTCATCTATTTACTGTGGCAATGAGAGGTCATGCAGAGGATAAAGGGGTTCAGCTACCGCAGCAAGTAACAGATGAATCGGTGTTGTCCTAATGCAGTAAAAGAGAGCAGGAGCGAGAGAGTAGGATTGTATCGGAATGAACAAGGGGGGGTTTTGCTTGCCTGGCACTTCTGAAGATAACATTGAGTCTTCATCAGTGTCAATGATCACATCATCGGTATCGCGTCTATCAAGAGGGGACAAATACCGGCAACACAGAAAGGAACACAATCAATGCAATGCACAATATGATGCATGCTCATGACATGGCAATATGAATGTGTTTTGAGCTAATGCAACTAGCAACAGATTAAATGAAGTTGGTTTGAATACAAGATTCAAATTCCAACTCCATATATGGTTATTTAAATGCCCTTTAATTGATTTGTGCTAAACAGCAGCTATAAGTTGTTCTAACATGCATGAAAATGGTACAGATGGATTCCTTGAATTTTTCTGATAATTTTTCATATATAACTTATTTAATTTGGAGTTACGGTTAATTTTCTATGAATTTTAGAAGTTTTAGGCATTTTCTGGATTTTTCTGAATATAATAAAATAACTAAATTCCAGAAAATGAATATTGCGTCAGCATGACGTTGGCATGACGTCACAAGTCAACTGGGGCCGGTCAGGGTCAAACCTGGCCAGTGGGGCCCACTGGTCAGTGACTATGACTAATCCTAATATAACTTAAACCTAACCTAGTTTAATTAGCCGGGCCGGGCCCGCAGGTCAGTGAGTCAGTGGCTAAAAAAATTAGAAAAAACTAAACTAATTAACAGGGGGCTGGCCCCACCTGTCATCGACCCAGGGGAGGTCAAACCCCTGGTCAACAGGGCCTAACCCGCCGGCGGTTCGTCGCCGGTGGCAACAGGCGCGGCGGAGGGCGCGGGCTCGCTCCTCCGACGTCCAAATGGACGGAGGAGAGCGGCTACGGGGAGCTGGAGCTCACCCGCGCCCGTTTCAGCAAGCAGCAGCAGCTAGGGCGGCCGGAGACAATGGCCTCGAGCTCGGCAGCGGCGGCCGGAGCTCGGGCGTGCTTGGTTTCGGCGTTACATGGCACGGCGGGCGCGGTCGATGGGCTCTACGGGATGCTGGGGTCACCAGGAACACTCGGAGGCAACGAGCGCAGGTGGAGGAGCTCGGGAGCACGGAGCTCACCGGCCATGGCGGACGGCGGCTTCGGGTGCTCGTGGGGCGGCGGCTACAGGGCGCGCGCGAGAGAGAGAGGTGAGGGGAAACGACGGCAAGCTCACAGGGAGGTAGCAAGGTGGCTCAGTGGGCTCGGGGACGCTTCTGCGACGGAGAATTGACGGCGGCGATCTCCGGTGGCCGACGAGGGGAACGGCAATGGTGGCGGCGTTGCAGCGCGTCCGGGACCTCGTGGCTCGGTGGAGAGGAAGAGGGGGTCGAGGCGGAGCCTCTGGGCTGCTCAAGGGAACGAGGGAGAGACCCTGGCCGCGGTGGTTCTCGTCGGCAACGGCGGGCGCGTTCGGTGAGGGGAACAGAGGAGGGGGAGAGTGTTCGGGGAAGAGAGAGGGAGCATCGAGGAAGGAAGAGGGGCGAGGGGACACGAGGCGTCCTCGTGGCGTCGCTAGGGAGGCCGGGGAAGCAGGAGGTGGCCGGGGGCATCGCCAGCGCTCGCCACCGAGCAGCTTCGGTGCGAGGGGAGGAAGATGACAAGGGGGAGGAGGTGGGCTGGGCCGGCCAAGTGGGGGAGCTGGGCCGGCTGGGCTGGACAGGTAAGCGCCAGGTAAGTCTTCTGCTCTGTTTTATTTTTTTCTCTCTTCTGTTTTGTTTTATTTAATTTATTTTGCCACTGTTTTGAATTTAAAATAATTCAAACAATGCCAAAAACTCCTCTGAATATTTTACATTGCTAGATGGACTTTTCCAAAAGCTTATAAAATATTTCAGGGGTATTTGAAATTATATTCTAATTATATGAATATAATTCAAATTCAAATAGCTAATGAATTAAATCCAAAGTCCCAAAAATAATTCCTTAAAAATGTTCAATATTTTGGTTGGGACCAGAACCCTTACCAAAAATTATCAAACATTTAAGAAGAGCATTTTGGAGCAATGAATGAGATTTCTAGGGTTTTTGCCCCTCTTTTATTTAAGTTTTTGAGGCTTCCAAAATTCCCTCAGTTCAAATTTTCAAAATTTAAACATGATGCACACATGAGCTAGCCTAGAGCACTACCAGCAGCTAGGGATGTGACAACTCACCCCCACTAAACAAGAATCTCGTCTCGAGATTCAAGCGTAGGGTAAGGTGAAGGGGGAACGCAACTAGTACAATCTTCACGATCCAGGTTGCACTTCATAGGAACGTTGATTCGATCACCATCTTTGTCTCGAGGTCTTGCTCTGAGAAATCCTGTCACATGACATGGAGGGAAGAAGACTCTAAAAGGATCGGTCTTCTCGAAGGTCGAACAACTCAGGATTAACTCACGGAATGTGACATAGCAACATCTCTCGAGCTGAGAGACGAAGCATACCTCTAGAGGGATGGAGTGGAGCAGGTGACGAGGTTTACTAGGTAGACAACAATTCCAGACTTAAGAATGTGGTGATCGGTTGTCAACATAGCGAGGAGTTGAATTGCCATGATACCACGACGAAACATCCTGGAGGAGGGTGATTCGTAGATTATTACCTTAAGTGGCAAAAAGAATTACTTTTGATTCAAAGATCATTGAAACTCTTCATACCAGCCTAAGGCAATTCACAACGATCGTTTGGAGGGGGTCGGTAGAATGGCATACTCGGACTTGGATGATGTGGATTACCTTGTTGAAGACAACGCAATGGATGATTTTTTCTTATCACCGGAAATGGAAGGGACCCATAGTAGAATGGCACATTGGCGGTGCAAGCTAGGAACAAAATGCAAATGCTAGGAATGATTCTGGTAACTGGGGAAGAACCCAACAATAAAGAGTGAATTCACTGTTGGAGTGGTTATAGCATAACCGACGAGACTAGGAGCAATCCCGGTTAGTGCCAGCGATAATACCTAGCGCTTGTGCGTGCTCTCAAGAACTTGAGCAATTCCATAATCATCAAGGTTTTACCCACATCCATGTCAAGGGTCCGGTAACACAACTTACTACCATGATGAATGGTGATGGAGGATGCAGATGCAAAGGAAGATAACACCTTCTCAGATTTCACCCTTGGCAGGGCCAAGGAAACAAAATCTGGATGATCGACCGAGAGACACTTAGCACTCCGCTTCTAATATTCTCCTTGATGTGCTAGTGTAATCCACTCATAGATATGGTTTGATAACTAGAACATCAAGTAAAAGGTCGGACTTCGGGAACACAAAAATCCATAGGGGCAACTAGGAAGTAAATCCTACGAAATCCCTATGGGGAGGTGGCCAACTTCCTCAATCAAGATACTACAATAACAGGTCTACCGGATGGGTGTGTTGGCCACGACATCCACCTTACCGATTATCGAGAGACCAATATTATAGTTCTTGGGAAATGTTCCAACCATCATATCTGCCTGAGATTCAGATCTGGTTGGTGTCAGGATATTCCAGACTCATCGAGTCTAGGAAGAAAAACGAAAGTTTGCAACACAAATCGACGAGATGACGTTGCGAGATTCTCGGGGAATGAACTACGATAGTAAGCTCCAAAACATGAGCTAGTTCTGCTACAAACATGTGAACACGTTGTCCCAGACAAGCATGACCACGTGGTAGTCTTATAATAAAACACTACCGAGTTCAGGTGGGGAACCTTCAACGAGGATATCGAAGTCCTTACATAAGTCCGGATTAGCTCTTATGAAGGAACTCCTTCTCCTTGAACAAATCAATCAGTGGCTTGGTGTGCTAGGATACACATATGGAATGAAGGTTGCAAGTCTCCAGACCACAGAATACTTCGCACGTATGCATGACTGACTTGGGATGATTCCAGAGGAAGCAAAACTAACTTTCTCAAATTCACGGCGGAAACTTTCACCAAATGCACGTGTATAAGAGGAAGTCACTCCTTTCATCAAACAAATACTTCATGAGCTAGCATGAAGAAAATGCTTTCAAAAGTTTCCAACACTAGCTTAATGTTCAACAAAATCATGGAGGAGATAAGGATGTTGTCAATGGGCCCAACAACAATTCATCTAGGTTTCCTTTTAAAAGGAATTCCATAGTTAAGTGAACACGGTGATAGCATTGGTCAGACCAAAGATGTAATGGTGTATGCTTGAGGGATCAACCACGAACAAGACAACATTACGAGCATCGTTGGTACTGATTGATTTGATGATAGCCCACACTCAAATCAAAGAATTGATAAGACAATAGGTCTAGCAACTGATCACAGGGACCAATCAATGAAAATATCATCTTTCTTCAACACACACTACACAAGAATATCCCTTTGGAACAAACTAAGTCAGGCAAGATTTTATCTTCCAACTCTCCAAGTTGTTGTCTAGCTTAACCAACTAGCTCAGGGTATCCAACACGGATTCTTGGAGAAGGAGTGGTTTACAGGAATAAACCAACTTGATCACGAACTCAACATAGCGGTCAGGTGACAACCTGGTAATACTTCTGAGAAGATATTCAGAAAATCACGAACCACCGGTATGTTACTAAGCTCGAGAACAATCTTGCTTTTCAGGGCAAGACGATATGATCAATAGAGCAAAGATTTGAAATGATCCTAACTCATCGATCGAGGAGTGAACCAGGAGAATGGACTAGGTAGCACGATCAATCTTAGAATGATGATTCAATAACCAACACACTAAGAATGAAATTATTGTCCTTTAACTACCCAGCAACGAGGTTGCTAGGCGTATTGATTTCACACATCACAATTCATTTGTCGGTATTCCGGTTGCATCAACACGAAGACCGAGGAATGACTAATGATGGCAAGAAGTATCACTGTACCAAGAGTTCATAGGATGGTGTGCAATTCCTATAACAATCCCGATATAAAGATGGTAACACTCCACGGTAGAACAGAACAAAAGCTGGATTAGCAATTTGATCTGCGGAGCACAACGTCTTTGACCCAATCCTGGATATGGAAGAGGTACTGGAGTTTGTTTCTCCTAGTCATTCCGCGATAGAATGGCTTGACGGACCACAAGAGTTAATAGGTATCGATGAACGATTGCACGCATACTCTTGACTATCAATTGATAGACGAAGGTCAGTAGACAACTAAAGAGGGACAACTCAAAGGAACATATAACTTTCTGAGTTGTGGATACATGGGTTGGTATGCCGAACAAAGTTCAACATAATTCTTTCGGATAACCCATGCAGAAAGGTTGAGCTGGCAGAGTCACAATATAGCATGGAGAACTCATAGAGGGTCTGTTGTGATCTTTTGATCCAACAAACTTCTGCCATAATGGTTCATGGTATTTGGAAGAATGATATACCATGGACCTCGAGGACTATCGCAAAGTTACTAATATCCTGAAGGAACTAGCAAACACTATCAACATGAAGTAAGTAGAGTGAATCTCGGGTTCAAAACCCAGAAACGGAATACCTATTACTAAGTAGCATCACGGGATGCTTTCAAGAATGATGGCCAGAATCATTACACTGGGAACACAAATCATGGCTAAATTACTAGATGATCCCCTAAGACACCTAGGGTCATAATAATATCTCCAACATATATGTCAAGGTAACAGAGTACCTCAACTCACTGATTAGTGTGGTTAATCTGGCCCATGGGAACATTGAAACGGGAAGAAAGGATTTGCAAATGCATCAGACTACTTAGAAACCTGGGATGACTCGGACAGCATAACGGCTGTAAATGCTCAGAAAAGATTTGAGACATTCACAAAATGGTGGCATAACCACTCAGAAGCACAATATCAAGGTTCCGAGATCAACAATTAACATACAGAAGTAATAGGAACTGAAACGAGGCTTAAGTCCAACAATCTATAAGTCTACGGATTAGTAACACGTGATCCTGATAGAAAGAAGGGATAGCCTAGTTCTTAATCCCCGCAGGAAAGATAAGATGACTCAGATCAGAAGGCATAAGGTATAAGGAGTAAAAAGAGCCTTACGTTCCATCCCACAATCAATTCCCTTACATAACTAAAGAATTTCTAGACTCAACTTCGACCAGTTTGGCTTGGTAATCCTACAGGCAGTCAAGCTCTGATACCAACGCTGTCAGGACCCCGACTCAATGCCACATCGATCTAGCATGTAACACCTCATATCACTTTGCGGCCTCACGCACGGTATTCCCACGGGTGTCGCCTTACCTTTGCCCGGGACCGTTTGCGCCTTTTGGCACACGTATATGACAGTGTCGCTAGCATCCATATGATAAGGAGCCCGGGCTGACATGGCTAGTCGTAAACCCAAAGTGGCACAGACTTACGGGGACAGGCATCCATGACCCAGCATCGAACGTGTCGGTCATCAGCGAGTGAATCCAGGCTGTAGCACTGGGCTAGCAGGACTCCGGTGAACCGGGCTGTAGCGGGCTAACAGGACTCCGGTATTCATCACATGACATTTCCCCGAAGGGACAGACACAGGAACGAAGAAGGACACATGCCGGCCAGCCTAAGTGTTCCGGAGCAGTAGCAAGCTACCATGGCTCGGTGGAAACACTAGGAGACATTTCCCGGTAAGAGAGGCTACTAAAGATAAACAACTAGATTGTCAGATCCCACACATACCAAGCATTTCAGTCATACACACAATATGCTCGATATGTGCAAATACAACAAGGCATCACAACATGACTCTATGACTCAAGTATTTATTCAATAGGCTCCGAGGAGCGAGATATTACAAACATGGGTCTCATGACCCAACAATCAGAGCATACAAGTCAAAGCACAAGCGGAAGCTATCATGTCTGAGTACAGACATCTATAAATGAAAAAGGCTGAGAAGCCTGACTATCTACCAGATCCTGCCGAGGGCACAAGATCGTAGCTGAGGTAACAAGCTAAACGTCGAAGTCCACGTGGAACTACTAGTGAGACCGAAGTCTCTCTGCAAAACATAAAATAGGCAAACGTGAGTACAAATGTACCCAGCAAGACTTACATCAGAACTAACTACATATGCATCATTATCAACAAAGGGGATGGTGGGGTTTAACTGCAGCAAGCCAGCTTTGACTCGGTGGCTATCCTGAACTACGACTGCAATGTAACTCTTTTGAGGTGGCGCACACGAGTCCGCATATTCACCATATCAATACACCACTATGGATCCGCTCCCGTCTCCCTACGAGAACGCCATCCATAGCACTCACGCTTATCTTGCGCATTTTAAAGTATCCACTTTCACTTGTCTATGAACTGATATAAGCAACCCAGAAGTCCTTTACCGCGGACACGGCTATTCGAATAGATGATGTTAACCCTGCAGGGGTGTACTTCTTCATACATGTTTCCACCACTTAGCGTCTGCACACGACATGTGCTCGGCAGACTTCAAGCGAAAGCCGACGTGGGTGTAGACCACGACCTACCTAAACACTCAAGTCTCTAGTCCAGGTTTATCGCCTATTCGGGTTCCATCCATGAGGAGATCCGGCCGGAGTTTCGCTCACAGCCCCAAACGATGTGAACAGGGTTCCCGAGATACCAAACGGGCATCCGGTACACCGTGCCACGTACCTACCGCATCACAGCCCACCCCTACGGTCAGCGCTGTCCACGGCCTCCAGTAAGCTACAAACACCAGAAACTACTTGCAACTCCTGGACAGAGGACAAGGGTGAATAAGAAGTCGAGCGGGGTCATATTTCAGGGCCCAATGTATGGTAGTAACTGAATCATGGATCACAAACACAGAACTCAGTTCCTGAGGATGGCTGCAATGAGACAACCCACCATGTACTCCTACATGGCCTCTCACCGCTACCTTTACCAAATCGTGTTCACACACTTAGCTCACACACAGTAGGACATGTCACACACCTCTGATTCATCCCCGATGAATCAGACCTGACTCAACTCTAAGCAGTAGCAGGCATGACAAACAAACATGAATGAGTAGGCACAACAGGGCTCAAACAACTCCTACTCATGCTAGTGGGTTTCATCTATTTACTGTGGCAATGAGAGGTCATGCAGAGGATAAAGGGGTTCAGCTACCGCAGCAAGTAACAGATGAATCGGTGTTGTCCTAATGCAGTAAAAGAGAGCAGGAGCGAGAGAGTAGGATTGTATCGGAATGAACAAGGGGGGGTTTTGCTTGCCTGGCACTTCTGAAGATAACATTGAGTCTTCATCAGTGTCAATGATCACATCATCGGTATCGCGTCTATCGAGAGGGGACAAATACCGGCAACACAGAAAGGAACACAATCAATGCAATGCACAATATGATGCATGCTCATGACATGGCAATATGAATGTGTTTTGAGCTAATGCAACTAGCAACAGATTAAATGAAGTTGGTTTGAATACAAGATTCAAATTCCAACTCCATATATGGTTATTTAAATGCCCTTTAATTGATTTGTGCTAAACAGCAGCTATAAGTTGTTCTAACATGCATGAAAATGGTACAGATGGATTCCTTGAATTTTTCTGATAATTTTTCATATATAACTTATTTAATTTGGAGTTACGGTTAATTTTCTATGAATTTTAGAAGTTTTAGGCATTTTCTGGATTTTTCTGAATATAATAAAATAACTAAATTCCAGAAAATGAATATTGCGTCAGCATGACGTTGGCATGACGTCACAAGTCAACAGGGGCCGGTCAGGGTCAAACCTGACCAGTGGGGCCCACTGGTCAGTGACTATGACTAATCCTAATATAACTTAAACCTAACCTAGTTTAATTAGCCGGGCCGGGCCCGCAGGTCAGTGAGTCAGTGGCTAAAAAAATTAGAAAAAACTAAACTAATTAACAGGGGGCTGGCCCCACCTGTCATCGACCCAGGGGAGGTCAAACCCCTGGTCAACAGGGCCTAACCCGCCGGCGGTTCGTCGCCGGTGGCAACAGGCGCGGCGGAGGGCGCGGGCTCGCTCCTCCGGCGTCCAAATGGACGGAGGAGAGCAGCTACGGGGAGCTGGAGCTCACCCGCGCCCATTTCAGCAAGCAGCAGCAGCTAGGGCGGCCGGAGACAATGGCCTCGAGCTCGGCAGCGGCGGCCGGAGCTCGGGCGTGCTCGGTTTCGGCGTTACATGGCACGGCGGGCGCGGCCGATGGGCTCTACGGGATGCTGGGGTCACCAGGAACACTCGGAGGCAACGAGCGCAGGCAGAGGAGCTCGGGAGCACGGAGCTCACCGGCCATGGCGGACGGCGGCTTCGGGTGCTCGTGGGGCGGCGGCTACAGGGCGCGCGCGAGAGAGAGAGGTGAGGGGAAACGACGGCAAGCTCACAGGGAGGTAGCAGGGTGGCTCAGTGGGCTCGGGGACGCTTCTGCGACGGAGAATTGACGGCGGCGGTCTCCAGTGGCCGACGAGGGGAACGGCAATGGTGGCGGCGTTGCAGCGCGTCCGGGACCTCGTGGCTCGGTGGAGAGGAAGAGGGGGTCGAGGCGGAGCCTCTGGGCTGCTCAAGGGAACGAGGGAGAGACCCTGGCCGCGGTGGTTCTCGTCGGCGACGGCGGGCGCGTTCGGTGAGGGGAACAGAGGAGGGGGAGAGTGTTCGGGGAAGAGAGAGGGAGCAGCGAGGGAGGAAGAGGGGCGAGGGGACACGAGGCGTCCTCGTGGCGTCGCTAGGGAGGCTGGGGAAGCAGGAGGTGGCCGGGGCATCGCCAGCGCTCGCCACCGAGCAGCTTCAGTGCGAGGGGAGGAAGATGACAAGGGGGAGGAGGTGGGCTGGGCCGGCCAGGTGGGGGAGCTGGGCCGGCTGGGCTGGACAGGTAAGCGCCAGGTAAGTCTTCTGCTCTGTTTTATTTTTTTCTCTCTTCTGTTTTGTTTTATTTAATTTATTTTGCCACTGTTTTGAATTTAAAATAATTCAAACAATGCCAAAAACTCCTCTGAATATTTTACATTGCTAGATGGACTTTTCCAAAAGCTTATAAAATATTTCAGGGGTATTTGAAATTATATTCTAATTATATGAATATAATTCAAATTCAAATAGCTAATGAATTAAATCCAAAGTCCCAAAAATAATTCCTTAAAAATGTTCAATATTTTGGTTGGGACCAGAACCCTTACCAAAAATTATCAAACATTTAAGAAGAGCATTTTGGAGCAATGAATGAGATTTCTAGGGTTTTTGCCCCTCTTTTATTTATGTTTTTGAGGCTTCCAAAATTCCCTCAGTTCAAATTTTCAAAATTTAAACATGATGCACACATGAGCTAGCCTAGAGCACTACCAGCAACTAGGGATGTGACAACTCACCCCCACTAAACAAGAATCTCGTCTCGAGATTCAAGCGTAGGGTAAGGTGAAGGGGGAACGCAACTAGTACAATCTTCACGATCCAGGTTGCACTTCATAGGAACGTTGATTCGATCACCATCTTTGTCTCGAGGTCTTGCTCTGAGAAATCCTGTCACATGACATGGAGGGAAGAAGACTCTAAAAGGATCGGTCTTCTCGAAGGCCGAACAACTCAGGATTAACTCACGGAATGTGACATAGCAACATCTCTCGAGCTGAGAGACGAAGCATACCTCTAGAGGGATGGAGTGGAGCAGGTGACGAGGTTTACTAGGTAGACAACAATTCCAGACTTAAGAATATGGTGATCGGTTGTCAACATAGCGAGGAGTTGAATTGCCATGATACCACGATGAAACATCCTGGAGGAGGGTGATTCGTAGATTATTACCTCAAGTGGCAAAAAGAATTACTTTTGATTCAAAGATCATTGAAACTCTTCATACCAGCCTAAGGCAATTCACAACGATCGTTTGGAGGGGGTCGGTAGAATGGCATACTCGGACTTGGATGATGTGGATTACCTTGTTGAAGACAACGCAATGGATGATTTTTTGCTTATTACCGGAAATGGAAGGGACCCATAGTAGAATGGCACATTGGCGGTGCAAGCTAGGAACAAAATGCAAATGCTAGGAATGATTCTGGTAACTGGGGAAGAACCCAACAATAAAGAGTGAATTCACTGTTGGAGTGGTTATAGCATAACCGACGAGACTAGGAATGATTCTGGTAACTGGGGAAGAACCCAAAGAATGTCATGCAGCTGTGTCTCCGGCCCGCCCAGGACAAAAAGCCCATTTTCTATCATGATTTTTTGACATAGAAGTACGAGCCCACCACATCTATGATGATACCGGGTTTTGTCACAATTATCGTCATAGAAGTGTCATATGTATGACAGAAAAAAATTCGTTCGGCCCTAAATGTCACGGATGTGTCTTTTTTTTGTAGTGAGAAAGCCATCCTCGGGTATCCAGCCCTGGCTAAGTTCATGGCAGTGACTCACCATGGCTACAACGTCCTCAAGATGCCAGGAAGTGGCGGGGTCATCACGGTCCCCTGTGAAGAGAAGGATGCGGTGTGCTCCCTTGAGCGCGCCTTCCAGGCCGCATCAATCAAGGACCCAGTCAGCAAGAATGGACACCTTCCTGAAGCAGCTCCCAAGAAGAAGAAGACATCACCTGGTTCAGGGCCTCAGGAGGCAGCCTCCTCCGGAGGCGCCACATCTGGACATGCGCCCCGCCCTCCGTCGCATAGGAAGCCGCGCCCGGCGCCCTCCTCGGGCAAGGCTCGGGGGCTCTCTCCTGCGGAGCCACTAACTTTGCCAAGGTCACGAGGGAGGCGCTCGGGCACCACTTGGAGGTGTGCTTCACGGCACATTTCCCTCAGGAAGGCGTGAGGCAAGGAGGGCCCAACCCTCAGGAGTTCATCACCAAGGTCGCTCAGGAGTTGCAGGAATCGAGAGTCATGCGCGGCAACCGCCGCCTGCCCAGCATAACTCCCCATCTAGGCGAGGATGGCGGGCTGTGCATTTGCATTGACTACCCAGGGCTCAATCGAGTCGCGTCTCAGGAGTGCTTCTGGCCTTCGCGCGTGGGGCGTTGCACGGGTCCACCGCACAGCTACGTTTGCATGCCCTTCGGCCTGCCGAACACGGCTGCAGCCCACCAGCGCCTGATGAGAAGCATTCTGGAAGCTCAGGTGGCCAAGCATCACACGCTCCTGGAGGAAACGGATATGGACCTCACCGAGCCGCCCGGACCTCCTGAGCCTTCCAAGGCTCGGAGCCCCGAAGGCTTGTGAGGATGGGCTTCTTCACCTTGCACCGTCAGCTGCTCCGACACTCGCTCTATAATGGTATCAGGTGACTTCTTTCAAGTTTCGTTTTAGCTAGGAGCGCCCTCAGGGCTGCATTATTCCCAGGTCGCGTGGGTCTGTCCCCGCGGCATGTATCCGTTTTGATTTTGTCTTCAGCTTACCTTGTTGGGGGCGCCCCTCGGGCTACATCATCCCCAAGTCGCTTGGGCCTGACCCAATGGCGTTTGTCTTTCTCTGCATCTATCTAAGTTGATTTGCTTCTTCATGCTTGACCTACTTGAGATAATTGCCTGCTCGACTGACACCTACCTTTGGAGCTGCTCACTCTGGCACGACGCTTGCGCATGGGTCCGTCCCTGCAACACCGACAAATCTGAGTGGTCGAGCTCTGGACGCGTCAGCCCCACATAGCGCTACCTCACCAGACCCTCAGTGCCTCAATCACTCCCTCGGAGCAACCAATGGTTGGCTAGCAACCGTAATGGCAGACCTTGTTTCCTCGTGTTGGTGTACAGGATCCGCCTAAGGAATAGTGTGGGGGGCGTCGTGAGATCCCTCTCTCTCTCCTGTACGATCCACTCACAAGTTAAAAGGAGGGCACCTGAGCATCACGACTCATGGGCTCTTACTGGCTCTCCAGTCCTCACCCCCTGGCCTTGATCCACGGCATCGCGACCTGTCATACCAGCGGCGGCTGAGCTTGATCGAGGGCCGGGCCTTGAGGATGTAGAGCATGAAGGAGAGTGCGGGGAAGAGGGGAGAAGCTCACGAGAACCCAACCCAGCGACACCCCAGCTGCCAGCGCGCGGGCCAGGCACCTCGCCGAACAACGGTTCCAAACTCATGAGATAAGTCACGCCTCTACAGGAGCTAAATCAACACAACGCCAAACCCTCGCCTAGTGCGGCTCTGTCACGACGACGTTGCCTTCCTTTCTCGCCCAGCGGAGGCTGCTTGAGTGCTAAAGGGGACCTCCTGAGCATCACGACTCCGGGGCTCTTACTGGACCTCGGGCCGCTCACCTCCTGGCCTTGACCACGGCATCGCGACCTGGCATACCAGCGACGGCTGAAGCCAGCCTGAGGACCGGGACCTGTCAGCGTAGAGCACCGAGCCCTCGTGAGGATAGAAAGGGGGAGCCGAGCCGGGGCAGGACAAGCATCTCGCATTGATTCATAATAAGGATATAATATTCACAAAAGACATGGCAGGTGATGGAGTCCTGGACTAGGGGTGTCCGGATAGCCGAACTATCACCGTCGGCCGGACTCCAAGACTATGAAGATACAAGATTGAAGACTCCGTCCCGTGTCCGGATGGGACTTTCCTTGGCGTGGAAGGCAAGCTTGGCGATACGGATATGTAGATCTCCTACCATTGTAACTGACTCTGTGTAACCCTAGCCCTCTCCGGTGTCTATATAAACCTGAGGGTTTTAGTCCGTAGGACGAACAACAATCATACCATAGGCTATCTTCTAGGGTTTAGCCTCCTTGATCTCGTGGTAGATCTACTCTTGTACTACCCATATCATCAATATTAATCAAGCAGGAGTAGGGTTTTACCTCCACCGAGAGGGCCCGAACCTGGGTAAAAACATCATGTCCCTCATCTCCTGTTACCATCCGCCTAGACGCACAGTTCGGGACCCCCTACCCGAGATCCGCCGGTTTTGACACCGACATTGGTGCTTTCATTGAGAGTTCCTCCGTGTCGTCACCTATAGGCCCGATGGCTCCTTCGATCATCAACAACAACACGGTCCAGGGTGAGACTTTTCTCCCCGGACAGATCTTCGTATTCGGCGGATTTGCACTGCGGGCCAATTCACTTGGTCATCTGGAGCAGATCGAAAGCTACGCCCCTGGCCATCAGGTCAGATTCGGAAGTTTGAACTATATGGGCGACATCCGTGGAGACTTGATCTTCGACGGATTCGAGCCACAGCCGAGCGTGCCGCACTGTCACGATGGGCATGATTTAGCTTTGCTGCCAGACAGTGCCCTGGAGGCCGCACAAGAGTCTGCTCCGACCCTTAGCTCAGAGCCGACTGTGCCGATCGAGGACGTGTGGCTGGACACCGCCTCGGGGGCTGCCACCTCTACGGCGATAGAGCCGAACATCAACCCTGTCCTTTGCAAAGCCCGTGACTCCGAGGTGCCGGACTCCTCTCCGGATTCCGAACCTCCCACGCCCGTGCCAATCGAATCCGATTTGGCGCCGATCATGGAGTTCACTGCCGCGGACATCTTTCAGCGCTCGCCATTTGGTGACATCCTGAATTCACTAAAATCTCTCTCTTTATCAGGGGAGCCCTGGCCGGACTATGGTCAGGAAGGTTGGGATGCGGACAACGAAGAAATTCAACGCCCACCCACCACCCACTTTGTAGCCACTATCGATGACTTAACCGACATGCTAGACTTCGGCTCCGAAGACATCGACGGTATGGACGACGATGCCGGAGACGACCAAAAACCAGCGCCTACAGGGCATTGGAAAGCCACCTCAACTCACGATGTATACATGGTGGATACACCTAAAGGAAGCGATAACGAGGAACAACAGTACGCCGCGAGGGATAATTCCCTCGAAAAGCAGTCAAAACGGCGACGTAAACGCCGCTCAAAGCCCCGCCTCGACAAAGACAGCACACGTACAGACCCAGCCATAGAGCAGGGCGAACCGATGGACGACGAATACGCCCTCGGGCAACCATCGGAACAGGATAACTTGGATAAACAATCCATCCCCGGCGAAAACAACAGTCCGGACGATCTTATGCCAGACACATCATTGGAGCAGAAGAACCTCCACAAAAGGCTCGTCGCCACTGCATGAAGTCTGAAGAAGCAGAAGCGGAAGCTCAAAACAGCGGAATACGCACTCAGAATGAGATGGAGCAAGGTACTCAACACCGCAGACAAACACGGTGATAGTCGCCAAACAAAGAGCTACCCAAAGTGCAAACTACTGCCTGAATTTGACGAGGAGGCCGTAGAGCCCCGACGATCAAAGAACAAAGAGGCCGCCCGGTCGGATAGACAACCACACGACAAACAAAGAGCGGCAAGCGGCGCCTCACACAAGTCGATATGCGATCCGCATAAGGATCCGCACCAAAAGGATGGCCCAGTGTGGTCTATCTATGGGCCAAGAAAGCAGGCTCTAGAAAGCAATACAACACGTCGAATATTCGAACATCACAGCACACCCAAATACAGGGGCGCCGCACACCCCCTATGTTTCACCGATGAGGTGCTGGATCATGAATTTCCAGCGGGATTCAAGCCCGTAAACATAGAGGCATACGACGGAACAACAGACCCTGGAGTCTGGATTGAGGATTACATCCTGCACATACATATGGCTAGAGGAGATGACCTCCACACCATAAAATACTTACCCCTCAAGCTCAAAGGGCTAGCCCGGCACTGGCTCAAAAGCCTCCCAGAAAATACCATTGGAAGTTGGGAAGAGCTCGAGGATGCATTTTGGGCAAATTTTCAGGGGACCTATGTCCGCCCTCCGGATGCAGACGATTTAAGTCACATAACTCAACAGCCCGGAGAGTCAGCCCGCAAATTCTGGAACAGGTTCCTCACCAAAAAGAACCAAATAGTCGACTGTCCGGACGCCGAGGCCTTAGCAGCTTTCAAACATAATGTCCGAGACGAATGGCTCACCAGACACCTCGGCCAAGAAAAGCCAAGAACAATGGCCGCACTAACAAGCCTCATGACCCGCTTTTGTGCGGGAGAGGATAGCTGGCTGGCAAGATGCAGCACCAGCGACCCAAGTACATCCAAGGTCAGGGATGGAAATGGAAAACCATGACGCAGCAAGGACCAGCGGCAGACTAAGGGAAAGGGTCCGAAGAGCACGACAGTCAACGCCGGATACAAAAACCTGCCTCTCAAGGACAACAGTGACGAGCTATCCAACCTAAACAAAATCTTGGACAAGATATGCCAAATCCACAGTACCTCTGGTAAGCCTGCAAACCATACCCACAGAGATTGCTGGGTCTTCAAACAATCCGGCCGACCTAACACCGAACACAAGGGGCTCGGCACACCAAGTGAGGACGATGACGGACCCCACAAGCAGAGCAACGGGAAACAAAAGAATTTCCCACAAGAGGTCAAAATAGTAAGCTCACTTCAAGTGACAACAGGGAAAAATAGAGCGACGCCCATTAAAGTACGCGCTGCATGGTCTACCCCAACGGAGTCCCAACACTGGTTGTCAAAACCAATCACCTTCGACCATCAGGACTACTCCGGAAGTATCCGGAACGCAGGATGGACTGCTTTGATATTAGACCCTATAATCGACGGACTACAGTTCACACAAGTCCTAATGGACGGCGGCAGTGATCTAAACTTGTTATGTCAGGACACCATCCGCAGAATGGGGATAGACCCAATCCAAATTCGCCATAGCAACACTTCCTTTAAAGGCGTAATGCCAGGCCCATATGCCCATTGTACGGGCTCTCTACTACTAGAAGTTGTGTTCGGCCCATCCGACAACTTCCGTCGCGAAAAGTTGGTCTTCCACATCGCCCCATTTAAAAGTAGCTATCAAGCACTATTGGGACGTGAAGCTTTTGCCTGCTTTAATGCAATACCGCATTATGCATCTCTTACACTTAAAATGCCCGGTCCATGCGGCATCATGTCATTAAAAGGAAACCTCGAGTGTTGCTCAAATACGGAAGAACGTGAGACTGCCTTGACAGCCACACATTAATCTGGCCTTGCTGATCAGAGCACCTAAACAGGTCATTGAGACCCCGGACACGGTTAGGCAAGTCCGGCATAAATAAACATGGGGCTTACTAGCTGTGCCCCCCCTTACAAGGGGCTGCACGCATATACAATAAAGAGCCAATAAAGCTCAATTTTATTTTTTGAATCATACTCTGTTTATTTAAAAAAAACATTTTTCGCACGATCTTTTTTCAAACTAAGTGCTTCTCTTTTACAGATGAACACCGTGCTACACCCGTCCAGGATACGGCACAACGGAGACATAGGCGCAGACATGCAGTAGGGACCCGTTGCAAGGATTCTTTTCAGATTAAGACCCTGCGTAAACCTTTTTTACTGTCTCTTGTTGATACACATCCCTCGGTTTCTTGCTACAACCGAGGAGGAGGCTGGCGTTTTGGCATCGGCCGTGTTAGAAATTTTCGCGCGTACCTGGACACTAGGGGCTTAGGGCATTGTTTTGCCCGTTTTCATAAAGACCGAATACCTTAGGGAGTGTTCGACGTCTCGAGTTAGGCCTTATATGCATCATCTCCGAATCATGTCTTTGGTCAAATGTTGGGTTTGCCCGGCTCCTGTGTTTTGCTGCCTTACGTTCCGCTATATCGGCTAATGCGGCACCAGGAGAACTACTGCGATTGTGCCCCGGTTCGTCCAGGTGAGCACCTTAGTAGAGAAAGCCAAAAACTGACTATCATGATATAGCGAGAGACTGGTCAACCGCTCGATCGACCACAAGAATGTTTAGAATTCCTCCACTTTGACGAAGGACCGTTTCCCGGTTAGGCACATACGCGCCCCGAATTCGGATAGCGCGGTGCCCCTACTGGCTATATAGTAGCCCCACCATCGAACTCCTATGGCTAAGTGAAAGTGATAAAGCATTATAGTCCGGTTGCCTAGTTTGCTACGCTATCACCTCCTTCACAGGACCAAGACGTTGGTTTAAGTGTGAAAATGCGCTTTTTTGCAAACACCCCCGCACTATGTGCGTGGGGGCTGAAGCCAAAGACTGCCATCTTTCAGGTTATATACACATATACATTAACGGCCGCACAGGAGGTATTTCAATAGGTGAACGCACAAGTATAAAAAGCCCTTATTATTTGAAACATGGTTTCACAAATCATACATGTCATTTGAACAAAATATTCTTCGAGCACTGCGTCTCTATCAAACAAGCGCCCTGTAGGACTTCCTCAAAATAGTGCTCGGCAGGTACTCGGCTTTGGTCCGAATCCGAGGATGCAACGTCAGTGGCCTTCATCTCTGCCCATTATGTTTTGACACGGGCAAGAGCCATCCGTGCACCCTCTATGAATGCCGACCGCTTCATTGCATTGATATGCGGCACTGCATCAAGGAACTGCTGCACCAAGCCAAAATAACTCTCCGGCTCGGGCCTTTTCGGCCACAAATGAGCCACGACATCCTTCATGGCAAGTCCGGACAACCTATTCAACTCAGCCCATTCGGCCAACCGATCGGTTAATGGAAGGGGACGCGCTGGACTATGGAACTGCGACCAAAAAAGCTCTTCCATTCCGTGATCCTTTTGGCCTCGGAAGTGTGCGGCCGCATCTGCGGCACTCGCCGCCAAATCCAGATAAGCATCCTCCGCACCCCATAGCTGGCCCAACTAGGCATACTTCGGATCTGTGAACTTCCTCCGCAGCAGAAAGGGCTTTCAAGCCGCGATATCCCCGGCTTGATGTAGCTCCTCCTTTATCGCTCTCATCGCAGAGCGGGCATCCTTGGCTTTAGCAGTGGCCCTCTTCAGGTCCTCTTGCTCCGCTCGGCGTTCTTTTTCAAGAAACTCACAGCGGTCGGTAGCATTCTTCAACTTCACGGCCATCTCGGCCATTTCCTCCCTGCTTCGACAGTGAGCAGCCTGTTCGGCTTTTAACTCTTCGGCCGCCTTCAAGGCAGCCGCATTACTTTTTCTGGCTTGCTCCTTGGCCCGGGCGAGATCCGCCCGAAGGTCCTCCGTAGCAGCGGCACCATCTGCATTAAGCATACATGTTGTTAGGCACGGGCGTCAAGCTCCCTTACCAGGTGTCCGTGGAAAAGCCGCATACCTTGTGACTCATCAAGTCGCTTATTGACCAGCGTGATGTCCGCATCCGCAACGTCAAGTTGCCGCTTCAGTTCGGCAAATCCATCAGTCCGGCTAGCCACCGAACGCTCCGCCACCTATATAGGAAAGGCGACATCTTACACCTGAGATTATGATCCTCGGCACGCTGTCACTTTTGACAACGTACCGAGTCTCAGGGGCTACTAACTATATAGGGCGCATTCTATATGCAAAACTGTCAGAAGGTATATCATTTTCGCGTACCTCAAACCCCGTCAGTAAACTTCTGACGGCTTCATGCAATCCACTCTCAGCAGATGAAATCCTTTCAATCACCGTACCCATTAGCCCACGGTGATCTTCTGAGATAGACGCTCGCCCGAGCAGATCCTTCAGCTCCTCCGACCGTACACCAGTTGGTGCCGGACCTTCCGGCCCCACCGGACTCGGGGAAACCCTCCGCGACGACACCTCAGGGTCGTCCGCCCCGCCTGATGGTGCGGCAGATGGAGGCGTTTTGCTCTCCATCATCTCCGGATGAAGATCCCCCGAAGAGGAGCTCTGCTAAGAAGGGCTGAGATCCGAACTACAAGGTAAACTTCAGTTATCTTCAGATAAAAATGGCGATGTCCCTTATTACAAAACTCCCTGTTCTACTTACGGCTTGCTGGAGGGCTGATTCCCTTGGGGAAGTAGTGCGGCCGGGGCTTCTCCTTGCACAGGACCCTCTGGTGAAGATTTCTTCCCCCGCTTTGAGGCCTTGGCCTCCGGATCTTCAGAAGCGGTCCTCTTCTCCCCCTGGAGGGAGGGATTCTCGATCCCCCCTTTCTCGAAAGCCTCATTAGCGGAGGCAGTAGCTTCCTTGTTCCCCCCTTCACCCTTTTCCAAAGGCGCAGCCTCCAGCATCTTGTTTAAAACAGGATCTGGCGCGATCTTAGGGAGGGGGGCCGGACACCTTATTAGTTTTGCTTTTGCTATCCACTCCTGTTCAAAGGACAGCTCTTTAGAGGGCGAGTTTATGATAAACGTACGGATAGCGTGTCCGGGCACAGGACTACTTACTTGAGTATCCGGGTGATTGCAGCTCAGACCTGCGTCCTCGGTCAAGTCCGGACACATCTCTTGTGATTCGAAGAACAGTTTATACATCTCCACGGGCGTCGAGCCCATGAAGTGTTGGAGAGCTCGTGGTCCCTCTGGATTGAATTCCCATAGGCGGAGGGGGCGACGTTTGCAGGGCAGAAGGCGCCGAATCAACATGACCTGCGCCACTACAACCAGATTGATCTCTCTCTCTTGGAGGTCTCGAATACGGCCCTGCAACAGAGGTACGTCCTTGGATGGCCCCCAGTCAAGCCCTTTGTTGACCCATGACGCCAGCCGTTGTGGAGGACCTGAGCGAAAGGCAGGTGGCGCCACCCATCTGGTGCCCCTGGGAGCGGTGATGTAGAACCACTCCTATTGCCACAAACCAAGCTCCTCTTGAAAAGAGCCCTCGGGCCATGGAGCGTTAGCACTCTTGCTTATAACAGCCCCTCCGCACTCTACCTACTGCCCCTCGATCATCCTCGGCTCCACATTAAAGGTCTTGAGCCACAATCCGAAGTGAGGGGTAATGCGAAGGAAGGCTTCGCATACAACAATGAACGATGAGATGTGGAGGATGGACTCCGGATCCAAATCGTGGAATTCCAGCCCATAATAAAACATGAGCCCCCTCACGAAGGGGTCCGTCGGGAAGCTTAAACCCCGAAGGAAGTGAGACACGAACACCACGCTCTCACCAGGCTCGGGAGTAGGAATAACCTGCCCTTGGGCAAGCAATCTATGCGAAATTTCGCCGGCTAGATACCTGGCGTCTCTCAGCTTTAGCACGTCTTCTTCCATGATGGAAGAAGGCAACCATTGGCCTCGCGGGTTGGAGCCGGACATCGTTGAAGGTCTGAAGCACCTGGATCTAGAGCTTTGGTTGTTGGAACTCGAGGCGAGGGGCGGATTCGATTGAGATTGAAAGAAAGGAGTAGGCCTTGGTCTCGTTATAAAGAGGTTGAATACCAAGAGCCCTCCCCGTGGCCGTTTAGGACACACCCTCGATGGAGGGGGCATGCCAACGGGCGCGGTTGGGTTACCCATGCCCGTATTGATGAGGATCCCGAAATAAGGGGACACGATCTCTGCTTTGACAAGACGTGCCAAGGAAACCGCTTCGCTAAACGCGCTGAGGTGGAATAGTAAAAACAATTCAAATAAAGGCTTGGCCGTGGTGTGACGTCATGCCACAAAAGATTGAACTTGTGTAAATATTATTTTCTCTATGGCGGTATGTGGAATTTATTTTGCAGAGTCGGACACTATCCTGGTGTTCCAAATCTTCTATGAATTATTCGGAGGAGGAACCCGCCTTGCAATGCCGAAGACAATATGCGCGCCGGACTCGTCATCATTAAAGCCTGGTTCAGGGGCTACTGAGGGAGTCCTAGACTAGGGGGTGTCCAGATAGCCGAACTATCACCATCGGCCGGACTCCAAGGCTATGAAGATACAAGATTGAAGACTCCATCCCGTGTCCGGATGGGACTTTCCTTGGCGTCGAAGGCAAGCTTGGCGATACGGATATGTAGATCTCCTACCGTTGTAACCGACTCTGTGTAACCCTAGACCTCTCCGGTGTCTATATAAACCGGAGGGTTTTAGTCTGTAGGACGAACAACAATCATACCATAGGCTAGCTTCTAGGGTTTAGCCTCCTTGATCTCGTGGTAGATCTACTCTTGTACTACCCATATCATCAATACTAATCAAGCAGGAGTAGGGTTTTACCTCCACCGAGAGGGCCCGAACCTGGGTAAAAACATCGTGTCCCTCATCTCCTGTTACCATCCGCTTAGACGCACAGTTCGGGACCCCCTACCCAAGATCTACCGGTTTTGACACCGACAGCAGACGCCTTACATACCCCCGCGGGGTGTTTCTTCGGTTCCTCGCAGGGAACAAAAGGTGCTACTGTTGGGGAATGTGGTAATTTCAAAAAAATTCCTACATACACGCAAGATCATGGTGATGACATAGCAACGAGAGGGGAGAGTGTTGTCCACGTACCCTCGTAGAGCGTAAGCGGAAGCGTTATGACAACGCGGTTGATGTAGTCGTACGTCTTCACGATCCGAGTTCAGCACACGTTCAGCTCGATGACGATCCCCGGACTCCGATCCAGCAAAGTGTCGGGGATGAGTTCCGTCAGCACAACGGCGTGGTGACGATGATGATGCTCTACCAGCGCAGGGCTTCGCCTAAACTCCGCGATGATATGACCGAGGTGGAATATGGTGGAGGGGGGCACCGCACACGGCTAAGGAACGATCCATAGATCAACTTGTGTGTTGTGGGGTGCCCCCTGCCCCCGTATATAAAGGAGGGAGGGGGGAGGTGCGGCCGACCAAGGAGGGCGCGCCAAGGAGGAGTCCTACTCCCACCGGGAGTAGGATTCCCCCCCCCCCTCTTCCAAGTAGTAGGAGTACGAGTCAAGGAAAGGGGGAAGAGAAGAGAAGGAAGGAGGGGGCGCTGCCCCTCCCCCTAGTCCAATTCGGACTAGGCCTTGGGGAGCGCCCAACCTCTCCTCTCTCTTTCCCCTAAAGCCCAATAAGGCCCATATACTCCCCGGTGAATTCCCGTAACTCTCCGGTACTCCGAAAAATACCCGAATCACTCGGAACCTTTCCGAACTCCGAATATAGTTGTCCAATATATCGATCTTTACGTCTCGACCATTTCGAGACTCCTCGTCATGTCCCCGATCTCATCCGGGACTCCGAACTCCTTCGGTACATAAAAACTGATAAACTCATAATATAACTGTCATCGAAACCTTAAGCGTGCGGACCCTACGGGTTCGAGAACTATGTAGACATGACCTAGAACTATTCTTGGTCAATAACCAATAGCGGAACCTGGATGCTCATATTGGCTCCTACATATTCTACGAAGATCTTTATCGGTCAAACTGCATAACGACATACTTTGTTCCGTTTGTCATCGGTATGTTACTTTCCCGAGATTTGATCGTCGGTATCCAATACCTAGTTCAATCTCGTTACCGGCAAGTCTCTTTACTCGTTACGTAATGCATCATTCTGTAACTAACTCATTAGCTACATTGCTTGCAAGGTTTATAGTTATGTGCATTACCGAGAGGGCCCAGAGATACCTCCCCGACAATCGGAGTGACAAAACCTAATCTCGAAAAACGCCAAGCCAACATGTACCTTCAGAGACACCTGTAGAGCTCCTTTATAATCACCCAGTTATGTTGTGACATTTGGTAGCACACAAAGTGTTCCTCCGGTAAAGGGGAGTTGCATAATCTCATAGTTACAGGAACATGTATAAGTCATGAAGAAAGCAATAGCAACATACTAAACGATCAAGTGCTAAGCTAACGGAATGGGTCAAGTCAATCACATCATTCTCCTAATGATGTGATCCCGTTAATCAAATGACAACTCTTTTGTCCATGGCTAGGAAACATAAACATCTTTGATAAACGAGCTAGTCAAGTAGAGGCATACTAGTGACACTATGTTTGTCTATGTATTCACACATGTATTATGTTTCCGGTTAATACAATTCTAGCATGAATAATAAACATTTATCATGATATAAGGAAATAAATAATAACTTTATTATTGCCTCTAGGGCATATTTCCTTCAGCTAATCCTAAGGAACACTAACTAAGCGTGCCTCCGCGGGAGACGCCATCATCAACAGTGGGCCGCCAAGCGCCGGCGCCAACCCCATCCAGATCAGCTGCGTCGGCGGCCAGAAGCAGCTGCCCTGCTCCGAGCGCGACGTGAGCTCGGGGGCTCGTAGCTATCGTCACTCGTCTCCGGAGTCACGTGAAGCTCGGGGGAGTCACTCGATTCACCGGCTCCTCCGCTGCTGCCTGAGGAGCTGCTGGGGAAGTAGATGGCCCGGCCGCTTTCCTTGGGGCAGCACTCCAGCCGGCGTCCTTCTGCATCGAAGACCTTGTAGAACATCAAGGAGGCGCCATCGTATTCAAGATGAATTACGAGGGCACCCCCTGTCCGGTAGACCCGGGCGATCTCGTCCCAGCCCCGGGTCATGTAGACCTTGCCCGGAGCGACGACCGCGACCTCTGCTCCGGTCGCAAGGGTGCTGCAGTCAGCATGCTGCAGCCAGAGCTCCAGAGACCCACTGGGCGGCATCTCGAAGGCGAAGGAGGGAGGAAGGCGGATCCAAGAGCGTGGAGGCATGGCGGCGTGAAGCACAAGCTCGCGAGAAGAGCTCTCAGCATGGACTCCACGGGTGATGACGCGCACCACTGTGACTCTCCAGCGTCGCCGGCGGCGTCGTCGGTGTCGCTCGCGTCTTCTTCTCCAAGGCCCTCGATTCGAGTGTACAAGGGCAGTGGAAACCCAGGCGGCGGCCGCTCGGACTAGGGCCTCGACGTCTCCTGCCACGCGACCACGTTGCAACGACCGGGGACCGGCCGCTTCTTCGGCAGAAGCGGGTCAGGACCTCTCGAGGGGCCTTTCCCTTCTCCTCTGCTGAAAACCAGCGGATCGGTGCCATTGGCGTAGGGTGAAGCAAGGGCGAGGAAGAAGAAGAAGGAGAGAAGCAGGAAGAGATGGACTGCGGTGGCTCTCGCCCATCCGTACTTATAGTCCGGAGGAGACCAACCGTCGGCCTCCATGATCTCAGGTAATCATGACCCATTTCTGCATGCAGGGACTTGTCAAGTCGAGTAGTTGCCGAGGCAGCATGGGGAAGCAGAGACGCCCACGTACAATCAACTGCCATGCGGCGCCCAAGGCCGCAGGCTGATGGGACCCGCGGCGCTCCGCACATGCCCCTTCTCTTCTCCGCTAAGCCAAGTCCAAGCGCACCTTGGGCCTGGGGGCTACTGTCGGCATTCTGAGAACGGCGGTCCCCAGACTTGCCTGCCTGTGGCCTGCGGCGTGGCTCAAGTGGTGTCCCAGTACGGCCCATCTTCATCAGTGCAAGACTCAAGACCCTCGCGAGGGGCCAAACCTCGCGGGGCGGACGACACAAGACTTCCTCAGGAACGGCCTCGCCAGGCAGGCTCGCGAGGAGGCAGAGAGATCAAGGCAGGTGAGGGAGTCCTGGACTAGGGGGTGTCCGGATAGCCGAACTATCACCGTCGGCCAGACTCCAAGACTATGAAGATACAAGATTGAAGACTTCGTCCCGTGTCCGGATGGGACTTTCCTTGGTGTGGAAGGCAAGCTTGGCGATATGGATATGTAGATCTCCTACCATTGTAACTGACTCTGTGTAACCCTAGCCCTCTCCGGTGTCTATATAAACCGGAGGGTTTTAGTCCGTAGGACGAACAACAATCAGACCATAGGTTAGCTTCTAGGGTTTAGCCTCCTTGATCTCGTGGTAGATCTACTCTTGTACTACCCACATCATCAATATTAATCAAGCAGGACTAGGGTTTTACCTCCACCGAGAGGGCCCGAAGCTGGGTAAAAACATCGTGTCCCTTGTCTACTGTTACCATCCGCCTAGACGCATAGTTCAGGACCCCCTACCCGAGATCCGCCGGTTTTGACACCGTCATTGGTGCTTTCATTGAGAGCTCCTCTGTGTCGTCACCTATAGGCCCGATGGCTCCTTCGATCATCAACAACAACGCGGTCCATGGTGAGACTTTTCTCCCAGGACAGATCTTCGTATTCGGCGGCTTTGCACTGCGAGCCAATTCACTTGGCCATCTAGAGCAGATCGAAAGCTACGCCCCTGGCCATCAGGTCAAATTTGGAAGTTTTAACTATACGGCCGACATCTGCGGAGACTTGATCTTCGACGGATTTGAGCCACAGCCAAGTGCGCCGCACTGTCGCGATGGGCACGATCTAGCTCTGCCGCCGAACAGTGCCCTGGAGGCCGCACAAGAGTTCGCTCCGACCCTTAGCTCAGAGCCGACGGCGCCAATCGAAGATGGGTGGCTGGACACCACCTCGGGGGCTGCTACCTCTACGGCGATAGAGCCAAATACCGACCCTGTCCCTTGTGAAGCTCGTGACTCCAAGGTGCCGGACTCCTCTCCGGACCCCGAACCTTCCGTGCCCGTGCCAATCGAATCCGATTGGGCGCCGATCATGGAGTTCAGCACTGCGGAAATCTTTCAGCACTCGCCTTTTAGCGACATCCTGAATTCACTAAAGTGTCTCTCTTTATCAAGAGAGCCCTGGCCGGATTATGGTCAGAACGGTTGGGATGCGGACGACGAAGAAATTCAAAGCCCACCCACCACCCACTTCGTAGCCATTGTCGATGACTTAACCGACATGCTAGACTTCGACTCCGAAGATATCGACAGTATGGACGACGATGCCGGAGACGACCAAGAACCAGCACCTACAGGGCACTGAAAAGCCACCTCGTCATATGACATATACATGGTGGACACCCCAAAGGATGGGAATGGCGATGGACCAGCAGAGGATGAACCCTCCAAAAAGAATCCTCAGCGCCGGCGTCAGTGGCGCCGCTCCAAATCCCGCCACAGCAAGAATGGAGATTCCGGCACCGGAGATAATAACACCCCGGACAGTGCCGAAGACAACCCCCTCCAGCAAGATTCAGCACAGGAGGACGGAGAAGCCAGCCCTCGTGAGAGAGCGGCAGACGAAGAGGTAGAGGACGATAATTACATGCCTCCCTCCGGAGACGAGGCAAGCCTCGACGACGACGAATTTTTCATGCCTGAGGATCCCGTCGAACAAGAGTGTTTCAAACGCAGGCTTATGGCCACGGCAAGCAGCCTCAAGAAATAGCAGCAACAGCTTAGAGCTGACCAAGACTTGCTAGCCGACAGATGGACTGAAATCCTTGCGGCCGAAGAGTATGAACTCAAACGCCCCTCCAAAAGCTACCCCAAACGCAAGCTGCTGCCCCAATTAGAGGAGGAAGCACATAAACCTACATCACCAGCGCAGAATATGGCCGATCAGCCACCTCGTGGCCGCAACAGAGAGGCCTCTAGGCCCTCCACTAAAGCCATACCCCGGCGTCGCTCAAAAAGTACAAAGTCATGAGGGAACCCGCCGGACTTGCGAGACATATTGGAGGATAAGGCGAGGCAAACAAGATCGAACTATGGATCGCGTGGGCGCCCCACGATACACGACGACAACCGTCACCCCCGATATAGCAACCCAGGCCGGGCCGAACACAGTAGACAAAGCTCATTTGAGCTACATCGTGATATATCCCACTACAGAGGCGCCGCACACCCACTACGCTTCACAGATGAAGTAATGGATCATCAAATCCCCGAAGGGTTCAAACCCGTGAACATTGAATCCTACGATGGCACAAGAGATCTGGCGGTTTGGATTGAAGACTATCTCCTTCATATCCACATGGCCCGCGGTGATGATCTCCACGCCATCAAATACCTCCCACTCAAGCTTAAAGGACCAGCTCGGCATTGGCTCAACAGCCTGCCAGCAGAATCAATTGGGTGTTGGGAGGACCTGGAAGCCGCTTTCCTCGATTACTTCCAGGGCACATATGTGCGACCACCAGACGTCGATGACCTAAGCCACATAATTCAGCAGCCAGACGAATCGGCCAGACAATTCTGGACACGGTTCTTAACCAAGAAAAATCAAATCGTCGATTGTCCAGATGCAGAGGCCCTTGCAGCCTTCAAACACAACATCCACGATGAATGGCTTACCCGGCACCTAGGACAGGAAAAGCCGAAATCAATGGCAGCCCTCACATCACTCATGACCCGCTTCTGTGCGGGAGAAGACAGCTGGCTAGCTCGCAGTAACAACCTAACCAAAAACTTTGGTAGTTCGGATACCAAAGACAGCAATGGCAGGTCACGTCGCAATAAGCACAAGCGCCGCATTAACGGCGATAATACTGAAGATACGGCAGTCAACGCCAGATTCAGAGGCTCTAAACCCGGTCAGCGGAAAAAGCCATTCAAAAGAACTACTCCAGGCCCGTCCAATTTGGACCGGATACTCGATCGCTCGTGCCAGATACACGGCACCCCCGAAAAGCCAGCTAATCACACGAACAGAGATTGTTGGGTGTTCAAGCAGGCAGGCAAGTTAATCACCAAAGGCAACGACAAGGAGCTGCATAGCGATGACAAGGAGGAGACACGGCCGCCGAACAATAAAGGACAGAAGGGTTTTCCCCCACAAGTGCGGATGGTGAACATGATATACGCAACCCACATACCCAAAAGGGAGCAGAAGCGTGCGCTCAGGGACGTATACGCGATGGAGCCAGTCGCCCCAAAGTTCAATCCGTGGTCCTCCTGCCCGATCACTTTTGATCGAAGGGACCACCCCACCAATATCCGCTATGGCGGATTCGCCGCATTGGTTTTAGACCCAATCGTCGATGGATTTCACCTCACTAGAGTCCTGATGGACGGCGGCAGCAGCCTGAACCTGCTTTATCAGGATACAGTGTGCAAGATGGGCATAGACCCCTCAAGGATTAAACCCACAAAGACGACCTTCAAAGGCGTCATACCAGGTGTAGAGGCCAATTGTACAGGCTCAGTTACACTTGAAGTGGTCTTCGGATCCCCGGATAACTTCTGAAGCGAGGAGTTAATCTTTGACATAGTCCCGTTCCGCAGCGGCTATCATGCACTGCTCGGACGAACCGCATTTGCAAAGTTCAATGCGGTGCCGCACTACGCATACCTCAAGCTCAAGATGCCAGGCCCTAGAGGAGTCATCATGGTCAACGGAAACACCGAACGCTCTCTCCGAACGGAGGAGCACACAGCGGCTCTCGCGGCGGAAGCACAGAGTAGCCTCCTCAGGCAATTCTTGAGTCCGGCTGTTAAGCGACCGGACACCGTCAAGCGCGCCCGTAGTAACCTAAAACAAGATCACCTGGCACGTTCGGAGCACGCGTAGAAATGCGGCCCCAACCCCAGCCCTCGCAAAATCGCGGAACCAGTACCACGCGTACATCACTACGCTCTGGAGGTACCATGGGCATAGGGGGAGGGGCACGACCACGGCATGCCCAGAGTGCGGATCAACCACACCAGGGGCTCCCAAATTTGTCACTCTTTTTTTCTTATTCTCAGGACTCCGTTTTCCAGAAGCCCTGTCCGGCAGTAGATCTGCCGAACCCACGATGCAACAGCCAGGGAAGCAGAAAAGCTACGACGAGTATCCAGGTGGTCTCCATTACGAGCATTATACCTGTTTCACATACCATTCCGCAGCCTACCCCTGGAGGGGGACATGTTAAATACTCCCACCCCTCGCTTATCGCACTACTTGTATCATTCTGCCTTTATTGCAGTATTTTTTGAATAAACAATGCATCGCCTTTTTGCCTATCATTGCATTCCTGTCTATATATGTTCACTTATGACATGTTGCACCCGTACGCCTTGGTACGGCCAAATACACCAGGGTCTTGAGTTCCCCAAAGTATGGTGTGATAAGTCCGAACACTTTCACAAGTGCGGCACCCCGAACTTATAGCATTATATGCATCGGCTCCGAATCATGTCTTGGGTCAATAGTTGGGTTTTGCCCGGCTCCCATGTTTTGGTACCTTACGTTCTGTTATATCGGCTAAGGTAGCGCTGGGAGAACTACTGCGATTGTGCCCCAGTTGAGCTGGGTTGAGCACCCCAGTGGAGAAAGCTAAAACTGACCGTCATGATAAGGCGAGAGCTGGTCGCTGTTCCAGAGGTCTCTTCGAGTCCCTAAAGACTTATGCCGCTTAGAGCGAGGAGCCGGCTTTGTCCGGCCCCAGGCATGGATAGCGCCCCGAATTCGGCCTTCCGAATACTAGGGGCTTCGCCGAAATTTAAAATTATAAAATTCTATGGCTAAGTGAGAGTGTTCAAGCATTATAAGTCCGGTTGCCTCGTTCGTTGTGTTGAGTGCCTCCCTAGAAGGACCCAAAAATGGGAACAAGAGCGCTCAAGTTTATCCCGAACACCCCAGCACTCGTGGCATGGGGGGCCGAAGCCAACGACTTGCCATCTCTCAGATTTGATAAACGGCCGCACAGAAGGTAATATTTTACATTAACAAACGTTGCTTAGCGCATATGAACAAAGTTTTCAGCGCACAGGATAACAAAACGCGAGTCTACTCAAAAATTACATCTTTGGAGCACTCACCCGCAATAATGCGGGCACCCTTCAGGACACCCTTATAATACATCTCGGGCGTGCGATACTCCTTGCCCGGCGGTGGCGCGTCCGTCACAAGCTTCTCGGCGTCCATCTTGCCCCAGTGCACCTTAGCGCAGGCAAGGGCCCGACGGGCACCTTCAATACAGGCGGAGTGCTTGATGACGTCAACCCATGGACAGGCGTCCACCACCCGCTGCACCAGACCGAAGTAGCTCCCAGGCATGGCTTCTTTGGGCCACAGCCGAACTATGAGGCCCTTCATGGCCTGTTCGGCCACCTTGTGGAGCTCGACCAGCTGCTTCAGTTGGTCGCTCAGGGGCACCGGATGTCCGGCCTCAGCATACTGAGACCAGAACACCTTTTCCGTCGAGCTCCCCTCCTCGGCTCTGTAGAACGCTGCAGCATCGGACACGCTACGGGGTAGATCTGCGAATGCTCCTGGAGAGCTCTGAATTCGGGTAAGTAACAGGTAATTCACTTTTACATGCTTGCTTTGCATGAAGAATGCCTTACCTACCGCTATCTTCTTCACCGCCTCGATTTCTTGGAGGGCCTTTTGGGCTTCGGCCTTAGCGTCTTTGGCCCTCTCAAGAGCGGAAGCGAGCTCGAACTCTCGAGTCTTCGAGTCACGCTCCAAACTCTCATCTTTTTCCACGAGAGCCTGGAGCTCTTGCCGCACCTCCGTCACCCGCGCCTCCTGCTTCTCTCGCTCGGTGCGTTCCGCGGCCGCATTGCATTCGGCCGCGGACACTGACTCCTTCAGGGTCGCCACCTCGTTCGTAGCCCCTGCAATACCCACGTTATTCCTGTCATTTTTTGCAACCAAATCCTTTTTTATAAGATACAACTTTAATAAGGTGCTACTTACCTTCCTTGTCCTCGAGCTGCTTCTTGGCATGGCTGAGCTCGCTCTCGGACCGCTCGAGGCTCTCCTTCAAGGCACTGACCTCCGCAGTCAGTGCGGCAGAGGTCAGCAGCGCAGCCTGCATTCCCATATTGACATATTTGTGTTAGACTCCTGCGTATATCTTTTTAGATCCTCAGTTCGGCTTTTCTTTCCGAACACCGAACTAAGCATCAGGGGCTACTGTCTATGTGGTACTATTCTTACATATCTTAAAACCCATACCTCAAAGCCTGTTAGAAGGCTGGTGCAGGCTTCGGTCAGCCCGCTCTTGGCGGACTGAACTTTCTGAATCACCGCACTCATAACTGTGCGGTGTTCCTCTTTGATGGAAGCACCGTTGAGCGCCTCCAGCAAATTTTTCGGCGCCTCCGGTTGGACGGAGGTCACCGGCGTCGCCGTCCCGCCCTTCTTAAAGGGGCCGCCCGCCGAACTCCGGAACCACCGAAGGTTCCGGCACAGAGTCCGGCCCGAAGTCCAGGAGGTTGCCCTGCGGCACCTCCGGGGCCTCCTCCTCCTGGTCGGTCCCCTTCTGGGACCCTGCCTCGGCGTCGTCTGCGTCACGAGGGGAGGAGGCGGTCGGAAGTGAAGCGCTATTCACATCCGACGAACCCAGGGACCCACTCGACGAAGCGGGGAGATCATCATTGGGCGGGCTATATGGTGGTGTTCGGCATGAGGAGACACTATGCGGCGAAAGGAAAATCATTAAGTTATTCTGGGATCCGGACACTTACGATCTCGCCAGAGGCTTGGCCCTCGAGGGCCACTCCTCCTCGTCGTCGTCGGCATTGGTGGAACAGTCCGGAGGAAGGGTCCTTCCCTTCTTGGACCCTTCGGCCTCCCCCGTTGGGGAAGCCTTCCTCTTCTTCTCTCCCCCCGCTGGGGGAGAGGCCTCTTTCTTCTCCTCCTCGTCCTCGTGGGAGGAGTCCGCCTCGGAGTCGTCGGTCGATGAGTCCGATAACACCTGGCACCGGGAACTCCTCCGAGTTCCCGTGGCCTTCTTGTTGGCCTTCTTCTCGGCACCACGTAAGGCACTGGGGCCAGCAGTCCCAATAATCAGGCATCCGTTGGGTCTTCGGGCAAGGGAGCCGGGCAGTTAACCTGCCCGGACGTCTTCTGCCAAGCCTGTCAAAGGTAATGGGAGTCTTAGATCCTGCATAGAGTCAAACTATGGAAATCAAGTGTCCCGTAAAGGATAAAATAACTTACCTCGCTGGCTTGACGCTGCAAGTTGAATCCGCGATCTTCAGAAGCGGATGGGGGAGCCTTGGCGCCCTTGAACAGCACCCTCCAGGCGTCTTCGTACGTAGTGTCGAAGAGCCTGCTCAAGGTTGGGTGCTGTGCCGGATCAAACTCCCACAAATTGAAAGCCCGCTATTGGCACGGGAGAATCCGGCGGATGAGCATGACTTGGATTACGTTGACAAGCTTGAGCTTCTTGTTCACCGGGGTTTGGACGCAGGATTGAAGTCCGGTCAGCTCCTCTGAATCACCCCACGTCAGGCCCTTCTCTTTCCAGGAGGTGAGCCATGTGGGGATTCCAGATCTGAATTCGGGGGTCGTTACCCATTTAGGGTCACGCGGCTCGGTGATGTAGAACCACCCCGATTGTCATCCTTTGATGGTTTCCACGAAGGCGCCCTCAAGCCATGTAATGTTGGGCATCTTGCCCACCATGGCGCCTCCGCACTCTGCTTGGCAGCCGCCCACCACCTTTGGCTTGACATTAAAAGTCTTCAGCCATAAGCCGAAGTGGGGCTGGACGCAGAGGAAGGCCTCACACACGACGATGAACGCCGAGATGTTGAGGATGAAATTCAGGGCCAGATCATGGAAATCCAGGCCGTAGTAGAACATGAGCCCCCGGACAAATGGGTGGAGTGGGAAGCCCAGTCTGTGGAGGAAATGGGGAAGGAACACCACCCTCTCATGGGGCCTGGGGGTGGGGATGAGTTGCCCCTCGTCGGGGAGTCGGTGCGCGATATCGCTAGACAAGTATCCGGCCTTGCGCAGCCTCTTGATGTGCCCCTCCGTGACGGAGGAGGCCATCCACTTGCCTCCTGCTCCGGACATGGTTGGAGAAGGTTTAGGTGAGATGTGCGGACTTGGGCGTTGGAGCTCGAGTGCGCGGAGATGGATAAGCAAAGGAGGAAGAAGGCGTAGGTGAAAAGGTGGATTCTTACCCCCTTATATATGAGCGGAAGAAACTATGCGTCCCCACCAGCCCAGTAAAACTCACTTATCTCCCAAGTGTCGCAATCAATGGCACGGTTGGGTTACCCACGTCCGTATTGATGAGAATCCCGTAATAAGGGGACACGATCTCTGCTTTGACAAGACGTGCCAAGGAAACCGCTTCGCTATACGCACTGAGGTGGAACAATAAAAACGATTCGAATAAAGGCTTGGCCGTGGCGTGATGTCATGCCACGAGATACGTCAGCAGATTGAACTTGTGTAAATATTATTCTCTCTATGGTGGTATGTGGAATTTATTTTGCAGAGCCGGACACTATCCTGGTGTTCAAAATCTTCTATGGATTATTCGGAGGAGGAACCCGCCTTGCAATGCCGAAGACAATATGCGCGCCGGACTCGATGTCATTGAAGCCTGGTTCAGGGGCTACTGAGGGAGTCCTGGACTAGGGGGTGTCCGGATAGCCGAACTATCACCGTCGGCCGGACTCCAAGACTATGAAGATACAAGATTGAAGACTTCGTCCCGTGTCCGGATGGGACTTTCCTTGACGTGGAAGGCAAGCTTGGCGATACGGATAAGTAGATCTCCTACCATTGTAACCGACTCTGTGTAACCCTAGCCCTCTCCGGTGTCTATATAAACCGGAGGGTTTTAGTCTGTAGGACGAACAACAATTAGACCATAGGCTAGCTTCTAGGGTTTAGCCTCCTTGATCTCGTGGTAGATCTACTCTTGTACTACCCACATCATCAATATTAATCAAGCAAGAGTAGGGTTTTACCTCCACCGAGAGGGCCCAAACCTGGGTAAAAACATCATGTCCCTTGTCTCCTGTTACCATCCGCCTAGACGCATAGTTCGGGATCCCCTACCCGAGATCCGCCGGTTTTGACACCGACAGCAGGGTACCTCGCCAGGTGCTCGTGACGCAAGCCATGACGATCGAGACCAGGCTTGCGCCAGCCTGCGCAGTGTCCTTGTTTCCTCTTTGGTGCAAAGGGGGCAAGCACAGGCGTGGAGTACCGAGGCATCAGGAAAAGGTTGCCATTTCAGTGCAACGAGACCAAGACTAGCAGAGCGGCAGGATGGAGGTCACCGTGGAGCCCACGACGGCGTCACCGCGAGTACCTTTGGCAGCCGAAGACCAACTTTAGTCAGGATAACTTGTACTAGATGTTCCCCTTCGAAATGGCCGTTGTTGGCGCCCTTCCCGCTCAATATTTGGGAAGAGGACCAGCGCCTCTATATATAGGACTAGCCACCACGGAGTAGGGGCATCTGATTGAGTGCCCACTAGACCGAGAGGAGATAAAACTCACCCAAGAAGTTCATCGCACCAGCTCAAGAACACCTCTCGTGAGGCTGGTCATCCTTTGTACTGTTCATCATCAGCCCCTGAGGCAATCCACCGCACCACACACTGGAGTAGGGTATTACACCACAATGGTGGCCAGAAATAGTATAAATCGTGTGTCCCTCGCGTTGTTCATTGCTTTAGCTTAGATTCTCACGAGGAGATCGGACGTGGATCGGTAGGGGAAGATCTTCATGCGCACCCCAGAGTTCGAACCTTAAGGGTCTGCCGGAACCCAACATCCGACATTATGCAGCTGGCAAAAACTACAAGGACGATGTTTCTTCTGGATCTAACAGCTTGGCCAACCAAGATCCTAGACTGAGGCATTGCTAGGATCTTGTAAGTGTGTCTCTCTGTTGTATTGTTCTGTGCCTGCCAGCATGCTTTGCTAGGATTTTCGACCAATAATCCCATTGTGTAGACAATGATTTCTACTACTGGCTACTAAATTAGATATGTAGATGTCATACATGATACTACCTCGTACCTCCGTTCCTAAATATAAGTCTTTCTAGAGATTCCACTATAGGCTACATAGGGAGCAAAATGAGTGAATCTACACACGAAAATGCATCTATATACATCTGTATGTGGTCCATACTGGAATCTCTACAAAGACATATATTTAGGAACAGGGACAGTACATTACACAAAATCTTAGGTGGCATGTAGGAATTCCAGTGCACTACATTAGGCTCCCTTAGAGTGCCTGCTAGTCTAGCACACAGAGTCATGGCTAGTTTATGCTACGCACACAATCGTTAATTGGTGGTTTAAACATGCGCAAGGGATATGCAATGTAGTATCATGTAGAGATGTCTGAAATTAGCCGTGTCAACTTGCAGATAGGGTTACACAATGAAAAAGTATAAGATGTATGTGGCAATTTCATGGAACATCGCAAAAAAAAGAGAGGCAGCGGTGAGCCTATACAGTGTGCTATGGTACGTCACTCCTCCATTGCAATCATCGTGACATGTTATTTGTATGTCAGTTCTATTAGCCAAGTTTCTTAGGGATAGTTATTACGAGTTATCCTAAGAAAATAAGCACCTGTGAATATAAGCTCCATGTAATAAGCCAACCAGTTCTTTTCATTGTGTTTTCAGCTTATCTTTGGTATGATCAGTGGAAAGTCTAGATTGCATTATATAGATTTTTCATTTTGCTGCCCATATGAAAATTAATTTGACTTGCAAACATCACAAATTGAACCCAGTGCAGTAATTAATATGATAGGAAAACAGACCATCACTATTTGCTCAAAATGCAAATACAAAGATACCATCTACTTGGCACAATCTACTTTGGTCAATGTCTTCCATAGAGGTCCCATTGCCTAATTTAAACGAAGAACGCATGACCCACATTTAAATGAAGAACAAATATTTATTGAAATTCAATGGTCCAAGTAGCTGGTTATTATCATATAGCAGCAGCAACTGAAAGCATCATATAGCAGCAACAGAAACTCATAGCAACTCATCATATAGCAGCAGCAATGTGCAATTCATCATATACCACCACCAGCTCATAGCAATTCATCATATAGTAGCAGCAGGAGCAGCTCATAGCAATTCATCATATAGCAACGGCAGGAGCAGCTCATAGCAATTCATCATATAGCAGCAGCAGGAGCAGCTCATAGCAATTCATCGTATAGCAATAGCGGGAGAAGCTCATAGCAATTCATCATATAGCATCAGCAGGAGCAGCTTATAGTAACTCATCATATAGCAGCAGCAGTAGCTCATAGCAATTCATCATATAGCAGCAGCAACTCATAGCAATTCATCATATAGCAGCAGCATCTTATAGCAATTCATCATATAGCAGCAACGGGAGCAGCTCCTAGCAATGCATCATATAGCAGCAGAAGAAGCAGCTCATAGCAATTCATCGTATAGTGGATCAGAATGAAACTTTGGCAAAAAACCAGAGGAGATCCTCACCTTGTTGGATGAGCTCATCCTTCAATAGCACCTCAAGGCCATGGCCTGGGAGGAGGGGAGGGGGAATAAGGTGCCTTCTGCCGCAGTGTGGCATCAGCCGTAGTTGTGCAGCTCCCATCGGAGTAGTGCGTTGGACAAACCACAGTGGAGCAGCTGCTGGAGACCATGAGAATGAGGGGCGGCTCCAAAGGGAGGAGCAGCCAGGGAGATTTGCCCCTACCCGCCGGCCATGTAGCCTAGCTGGACATAGCATCGTCGAGGACCAGGCCAGATGGGACCAGTGGTGACGGCTCGCTGGAGGAACCCTAGTGCTGCAGGCAGAGGATCGAGGTAGAGGGAAAGGGGAGAGGAGATGCAAGCGGGCAGGGCAATGAATACTTGTGTGTTTGTTTTTACTTGAGGGTCAGGTGTGACACGGGCGTTAGAAGTTGCATTTTTAGTGTAATATAGGCAGACAACAAAGTCATTTCACTATTCCCCTTCCCTTCAATTTTTAGTGAGGTTCTACCCCGAAACACCCCCCTCCAAAGCGAAATTAGTTAAGCCCAAGCCCATAACTCAGAAATGACTTCTTTACATCTTTTATGGCTTATTTTGACAATAAGCCCTGAAAAGGCGGAATCGAAATGGCCCTTAACCTGCAATTCAATTGTGCGTGCAATGATGAATCACTCCTGCCTGCTATAGTGTACATTTAGGCATCATCATACATGGCATAACCTAATACATGTGCATTCCATTGTAGAATCTGGAATATGCAATGTTTATGTTAGTTCATACGTTGCACATGATGTTTAAATGCCCCTTAAATCTGGTCAGTCAAGTGATGGTCTTTAAGCCTCCTTCTTTGCTTCTTTTCTTGATATGTAAGATTTGCTCACACATCTGTTCAATTGCTTGTTTGCATCAGCCAGCCATACTAGGACTGTTTGCTTTGATTACTTGTTGTTCTTGACCTAACATTCTAACAGAGCTTGTCAATGATTTAAACACTAAGGGCTGCTGTAGTGGGGCCTTGTCTAACTCATAGGTGACATAAAGGTTTGGCTGTATACTAAAGTAGGCTCTCCAAGAGTACCTGGAGATCCAGTTCGAAGGTATGCCTAGTTTTTACATAGTGCAGACATAGTAAATGCTCATTTCATTGTGTGCAAGTGCAAGAGATGCGGCATGTTTCATTATGTGGTGTTGTTTTGTTATAATCTCATCCTTTTGTGTTCGCAGACTGGAAAGTATGCATATTTATCTTCCAAGGAGACGAGTAACTAGTTTGTGTCACCTTACAGAGGGGGTGCAATGAAGATAAGATTGAGGATTTCCATGTACAAGATGTTAGGAAGGAGCCTTGCAAGAGAAGTAGGAGCTGCACTAAGCCTCTTCAACCTGTTAAGGTAAGTCGCTGTATGCAACTCAACAGTTCAATTCCTTGTTTGTTTCAGGCATAGTTAATTTGCTCTTTTCAATTGCTTTATTTGTCCTCAGTTAATGAGATGCACAAAAAATCATGCCTAATGTTGGGTACTTGTATAACTGTTAGTTGACATAATTAAAGGCCTTACCATTTAATTATTCTGCGGAAGTGTGCCTGAAGCTTTGAAGTCTATTAACCAACTATTATTGCATGAGGCTCACAATCTAGTTTATACTAGGCTAATGATTGCATAGTTTTGCTTGTTGTAGTATGTTTGTATGAAACCCTTTGTTGTTCATTATGCTCCCTAAGACTTTAATTGAGCTATAGAATGGCCAACTGCTTGCTTACTTATATGCAACGTGCTGTCAAAATTTGTAACTTGTCCGTGTTTTGGATTGGGCCCCAACATCGTGCTCCTCTGGTGAGCTAAGAGAGATTTCTGTATGCAGGCTGCATAGACTATCTTTTTTTATAATTTTTAAAATATCACTTGCTTATGCTTCATGACGTGTAACATTATTGTTAGTCTTGTTTTGCCATGTAGTACAAAATAGTGTCTTGCTCGCTTCACTATTGTAACTATATTTTTGCCCTAGTCATGTGTACTTACAGAAACATTTCAGGATGAAGTGACATCAACACAAAGATCTGCGAGCAGTGCGGCATGGCCGTTACCGAATGATTATGGGTTGGAATTGGAATGTGCTGATGTTCTCGAGCATCAACTAGAGGTGGCAGGACAACGTGTACATGATTGTCAAGATATAATCAACAAGTTGAGACTGGACATGTAGGTATTAGATGCAGGAGCCAAAAAAACTAAACAAGACACTGAGGTGACCACAAAGGAATTGGAGATTTTGCAGACTGAAATTTGTGCTATCTGAATCCGGCCAATCCTATTTCCTGAAGAGATTATAGTTCAAATGGAGTTAAGTTGATGCACGTCCATGATGTATGAGCTGTATTTGCCCAGTGTATGTAATTTGCTGTTTGTGTATGCTTTATTATCACCTGTGCCGAACCATAATGCCAGTGGGTATAATCGGCTGTAATTTATTTATTGTATAGTGTAGGATTAATCTACATTTCTATGCTTTGGTCTCTTTGTTGTATAGTGTATGTTTTTTAGAGGTGATAGTATAGAGTAGGATAATTCTTTGAATATGCTATAACATTCCAACGGGGGCCAACTCGCCCAAACTTTGTAGTGACCATGACCCTCCATGGGTCGTATGATCCATGGGCCATGTACGGGACGGACGATCCATGGCCTTCAATGGGCCGTCGGGTCCATGGGCCTTCAATGGGCCGTCGGGTCCATGGGCCTTCTACGTCTCGTAGGATCCATGGGCCTTCTACGTCTCATAAGATCCATGGGCCTTGTAAGGGCCGACTCTTCTATGGGCCTTGTACGGGCCTTTAATGGGTCGTAGACGGGCTAGAGTGGAAATCGTATGTTTTATGGGCTGACCATAACGGGCCATTAATAGGCCGTATTTGGTGATGCTACGAAAATGGCCCAACAAATTAACGGTCCACAAATGGGCCAACTGTAACGATGGGCTGAATTTGGCCCACAAGCAGAAAATGACAGTAACGGGCCGTAAGTAACCGAATGCTGCAAATGAGCCCAAGAATAAATGGGCCCTCAGAAGGCCGAAAGATAACTTGGCCTGGAAACGGCCCAATGGAATAACGGGCCGTTAATGGGTAGAAAGTGATACATTGTTCATTACGGGCCAGTTTCACCACGGGCTATTAATGGGCCAAGAGTTACAAAGGGCCTCATATGGGCCGAAAGAAGTCATGGGCCACACATAGGTCAGAAGTTAAAACGGGCTGGAATCATATTGGACGACCCAGATGACGCTACTGGGCCTAATTCGGAGAGGTCGTAACGGGCCCTGGGTTAGCGGGCTGTAAATGGGCTATATGCGAACAGGCCGTTAACAGGTTTTCCGTGGGCCGGCCCGCCACCTTTTGACCAAGTCAAACAGGCCGGCCTTTTCACAGGAATGGGCCTCTGTTAGGCCGTGCCACGTGTTGCCGTATCATAGGCGCCTTGGGACCAATGAGTGGATGACATCTGTCCCAACGGTGAGCCGACACGTGTTTCCTCCAGCCAATGATGATTTTACACGTGGAAAATCCCCATTGGTCAGGGATGTTAACGGGTTATCGGATCCAAAACCGAACCTGATAGCTTAACGGCGTTCCATTATGGTGGATGCCACGTGTCGGTCACCCTTGACGAAAGCACTTCTGTGATGCGCGATTTATCGTCATGGAAGTGGACACTTCTGTGATGATAATTTTGATAATGTCATGGAACACTTCTACGACAGGACAGGTATGACTATCTTGATTCTGTCATAAAATTGTCATGGCTGTACATGCATGACAAAAAACGCGACCTACTGTGACAAACACGTATCATCACGGAAGTGTATTTTTTTGTAGTGCTAGTTGGAGTCCCCTTCCTTTTCCTAGAGGGTAGAGGGGGAAAGAGTAGGAGAGGGAGAAGGAAAGAGGGGAGGGGGCGCCACCCCCTCCTAGTCCAATTCAGACCAGCCAAGGGGGGGCGGCCACCCTGCGGCCCTCCTCTCCTTTCCACTAAAGCCCATTAAGGCCCACTACTTCCCCCAGGGGGTTCCGGTAACCTCCCGGTACTCTGAAAAATGCTCGAACCTATCCGAAACCTTTCTGGTGTCCAAACATAACCTTCCAATATATCAATCTTTATGTCTCAACCATTTTGAGACTCCTCGTCGCGTCCATGATTTCATTCGGGAGTCTGAACAATCTTCGATCATCAAAAACACATAACTCATAATAGAAATCATCATCGAACGTTAAGCGTGCGAACCCTATGGGTTCGAGAACTATGTAGACATGATCAATACACATCTCCGATCAATAACCAATAGCGGAACCTAGATGCTCATATTGGCTCCTACATATTCTAGGAAGATCTTTATCGGTCAAACCGCATAACAACATGCGTTGTTCCGTTTGTCATTGGTATGTTACTTGCCCGAGATTCAATCATCGGTATCATCATACCTAGTTCAATCTCGTTACCAACAAGTCTCTTTACTCGTTCCTTAATACTTCATCCCGCAACTAACTCATTAGTCACATTGCTTGCAAGGCTTATAGTGATGAGCATTACCGAGAGGGCCCAGAGATACCTCTCCGAAACACGGAGTGACAAATCCTAATCTTGATCTATGCCAATCCAATAAACACCTTTGGAGACACCTAAAGATCATCTTTATAATCACCCAGTTACGTTGTGACGTTTGATAGCACACAAGGTGTTCCTCCGGTATTCGGGAGTTGCATAATCTCATAGTCTGAGGAACATTTATAAGTCATGAAGAAAGCAGTAGCAATGAAACTGTAACAATCATAATGCTAAGCTAACGGATGGGTCTTGTACATCACATCATTCTCCTAATGATGTGATCCCATTCATCAGATGACAACACATGTCTATGGTCAGGAAACATAACCATCTTTGATTAACAAGCTAGTCAAGTAGAGGCATACTAGGGATACTTTGTTTTCTCTATGTATTCACATATGTACTAAGTTTCCGGTTAATACAATTCTAGCATGAATAATAAACATTTATCATGATATAAGGAAATATAAATAACACCTTTATTATTGCCTCTAGGGCATATTTCCTTCAGGCGGTGACTAAAGTCTGGTCGACTCGTAGAGTACCCGCAAGTGATTCACGGATTGGGGGTTGTAAGGACAATTGTCCCAATGGCCCTCTGTGTGGATCTTTGTGGCGGAGCGGTAGGGCAAGTTGAGATCACCTAGGTGAGAGGTGGGCCTGGTCCTGGTTGGCGTCCGCGGTTACTTCATAATAACACGCTTAACAAGGTCTTGGTATTTGATCTGAGTTTGGACACTAGCCTATACGGACTAACCAACTACGCGAGAACAGTTATGGGCACTCAACGTCGTGGTATCAGCCGAAGCCTTCTTGACGTTAGCGACTGAGCGGCGTGCGCCAGATTGGACTGGAACGCCTTCTCTTGTGTTAGGGAGGCTTGGTCTATTTCCGGACGCCCTCGCAACGTGCAGGTGTGCAATGGGCGATGGTTCCAGACCCCTGCGCGCATAGGATTTAGACCGGCGTGCTGACCTCTCTGTTGTGTCTAGGTACGGCTGTGATGTCTTGATCTTCCGAGGCCGGGCATTACCCAGGAAAGTGTGTCCAGCCAGAGGGATCGAGCGTGTTGGGTTATGTGGTGCATCCCTGCAGGGAAGTTTATCTATTCGAATAGCCGTGTCCCTCGGTAAAAGGAAGACCCAGAGTTGTACCTCGACCTTATGACAACTAGAACTGGGTACTTAATAAAACACACCCAGACAAGTTCCAGAGACAACCCGGTGATCGCTTTCCCACAGGCAAAATGAGGGGAGGATTGTCGGGTAGGATTATGCTATGCGATGATACTTGGTGAACTTACCATCTACTCTCTTCTTCATGCTGCAAGATGGAGGCTGCCAGAAGCGTAGTCTTTGATAGGACTTGCTATCCCCTCTTATTCTAGCATTCTACAGTTCAATCGGTCGATATTGCCCCCTTTACATAGATACCCATGCATATGTAGTATAGATCCTTGCTTGCGAGTACTTTGGATGAGTACTCACGGTTGCTTTGCTCCCTCTCCCCCCCCCCTTTCCCTCTTCTTCTCGGATGTCACAACGAGATGCTGGACCCCAGGAGCCAGACACCATCATCGACAATGACCCCTACTACACTGAGGGTGCCTACTACTATGTTCAGGCCGCCGACGACCAGGAGTGCTTTAGGAGGATCCCAGGTAGGAGGCATGCACCTCTTTCGATCTGTATCCCAGTTTATGCTAGCCATCTTATGGCAACTTGTTTAACTTATGTCTGTGCTCAGATATTGTTGCTTTCGCTGAATCGTTTATGTTTGAGCACTTGTATTCGAGCCCTCGAGGCCCCTGGCTTGTAATATGATGCTTGTATGACTTATTTTACTTTTTGAGTGGTGTTGTGATATCTTCCTTTGAGTCCCTGATCTTGATCGCACATGTTTGTGTGCATGATTAGTGTATGATTGAATCGGGGGCGTCACAAGTTGGTATCAGAGCCGACTGCCTGTAGGAATCCCCCTTCAACACTCCTTGGCCGAAGTTTAGTCTAGTCGCTATACCCAACAAACAAGGCGGCGATGACACCAAATACAAGGACCAAGAAGAAGGGCTGCCTGAAACTCCCAGCCACCGGACTACCGATGCCTCTCAAACGTCCGACGCCTGGAGGCTCCAACCGGCCAGCCAAGTCCTAGCCTGCGCATGCTCCAGCGACCGGACGACCGACACCGATCGAATTTCCGACACCTCCCACCACCTGGACGGTCGAGCACCACCGGACGACCGACACCACCATCACCGAGCCAAAACATCGGAAGTATGGAAGCCTCCGGACGACTGCTACCTCTTGAGCACTGCGTTGGTTTTCCCTTGAAGAGGAAAGGATGATGCAGCAAAGTAGCGTAAGTATTTCCCTCGGTTTTGAGAACCAAGGTATCAATCCAGTAGGAGGCTCCTCAAAACTCCCACGCACCTACACAAAAAAACAAGAACCTCACAACCAACGTGATAAATGGGTTGTCAATCCCTTCATGGTAACTTGCAAAAGTGAGATCTGATAGAGATAATAAGATAAGATAAATATTTTTGGTATTTTTATGATATAGATTGGAAAGTAAAAGATGCAAATAAAAGTAGATGGGAAACTTATATGATAAAAGATAGACCCGGGGGCCATAGGTTTCACTAGTGGCTTCTCTCAAGATAGCATAAGTATTACGGTGGGTGAACAAATTACTGTCGAGCAATTGATAGAAAAGCGCATAGTTATGAGATTATCTAGGCATGATCATGTATATAGGCATCACGTCCGTGACAAGTAGACCAACTCCTGCCTGCATCTACTACTATTACTCCACACATCGACCGACTCCTGCCTGCATCTAGAGTATTAAGTTCATGAAGAATAGAGTAACACATTAAGAAAGATGACATGATGTAGAGGGATAAACTCAAGCAATATGATATAAACCCCATCTTTTTATCCTCGATGGCAACAATACAATACGTGCCTTGCTGCCCCTGCTATCACTGGGAAAGGAACCGCAAGATTGAACCCAAAGCTAAGCACTTCTCCTATTGCAAGAAAGATCAATCTAGTAGGCCAAACCAAACTGATAATTTGAAGAGACTTGCAAAGATAACCAATCACACAAAAGAATTCAGAGAAGATTCAATTATTTCTCATAGATAAACTTGATCATAAATTCATAATTCATCGGATCTCGACAAACACACCGCAAAAAGAGTTACATCGAATAGGTCTCCAAGAAGATCGAGGAGAACTTTGTATTGAGATTCAAAGAGAGAGAAGAAGCCATCTAGCTAATAACTATGGACCCGAAGGTCTATGGTAAACTACTCACAACTCATCGAAGAGGCCTTGGAGATGATGTAGAGGCCCTCCATGGTCGATTCCCCCTCTGGCGGAGCGCCGACGAAGGCTCCAAGATGGGATCTCGCGGATACATAAGGTTGCGGCGGTGGAAATAGTTTTTCGTGGTGCTGCTGGATGTTTTCAAGGTACGGGAGTATATATAGGCGAAGGAGGTAGGTCGGTTGACGATCGAGGGGCCCACGAGGGTGGGGGGGCGCCCACCCCCTTAGGGTGTGTCGGGCGCCCTCGTGGCCACCTCGTTCGCTGCTTGACGTTCACTCCAAGTCTCCTGGATTGCGTTTGTTCCAAAAAGATCGCTCCCAAAGGTTCATTCCGTTTGGATTCCGTTTGATATTCCTTTTCATTGAAACACTGAAATAGGCAAAAAAAAACAACAATTCGGGTTGGGCCTCCAGTTAGTAGGTTAGTCCCAAAAATGATATAAAAGTGTAAAGTAAAGCCCATAAACATCCAAAACGAGTAATATAATAGCATGGAACAATCAAAAATTATAGATACGTTGGAGACGTATCAAGCATCCCCAAGCTTAATTCCTGCTCGTCCTCGAGTAGGTAAATGATAAAAATAGAATTTTTGATGTGGAATGCTACCTAGCATATTTCTCAATGTTATTTTCTTTATTGTGGCATGAATGTTCAGATCCAAATGATTCAAAATAAAAGTTCATATTGGCATAAGAAATAGTAATACTTCAATCATACTAAATAAGCAATCATGTCTTCTCAAAATAACATGGCATTAGAAGGTTCATCCCTACAAATTCATATAGTTAGGCTATGTTTCATTTTCATCACACAAAATACTCCCATCAAGAACAACCCGGTTTCAGCCAAGCAATTGGTTCATACTTTTTAACGCGCTTCAGCTTTTTTCAACTCTCACGCAATACATGAGCGTGAGCCATGGATATAGCACTATGGGTGGAATAGAATATGATGATGGAGGTTGTGTGGAGAAGACAAAAAAGGAGAAAGTCTCACATTGACGAGGTTAATCAACAGGCTATGGAGATGCCCATCAATTGATGTCAACATGAGGAGTAGGGATTGCCATGCAACGGATGCACTAGAGCTATAAATGTATGAAATCTCAACAAAAGAAACTAAGTAGGTGTGCATCCAACTTGCTTGGTCACGAAGACCTAGGGCATTTTGAGGAAGCCCATCGTAGGAATATACAAGTCAAGTTCTATAATGAAAAATTCCCACTAGTATATGAAAGTGACAACATAAGAGACTTTCTATATGAAGAACATGGTGCTACTTTGAAGCACGAGTGTGGAAAAGAGTAGTAACATTGCCCCCTTTTATTTTCTTTGTCTTTTTTTGGGGCCTTTCTTTTGGGGGGGGGGGCAATGCTCTCGTAATGATGATCATCACACTTCTATTTATTTACAACTCATGAATTACAACTCAAAACTTAGAACAAGATATGACTCTATATGAATGCCTCCGGTGGTGTACCGGGATGGGCAATGAATCAAGAGTGACATGTATGAAAATTTATGCATGGTGGCTTTGCCACAAATACAATGTCAACTACATGATTATGCAAGGCAATATGACAATGATGATGCATGTCATGATAAATGGAACGGTGGAAAGTTGCATGGCAATATATCTCGGAAGGGCTATGGAAATGCCATAATAGGTAGGTATGGTGGCTGTTTTGAGGAAGATATAAGGAGGTTTATGTGTGATAGAGCATATCGTATCACGGGGTTTGGATGCACCGGCGAAGTTTGCGCCAACTCTCAAGGTGAGAAAGGGCAATGCACGGTACCGAAGAGGCTAGCAATGATGGAAAGGTAAAAGTGCGTATAATCCATGGACTCACATTAGTCATAAAGAACTCATATACTTATTGAAGAAGTTTTATTAGCCCTCGAAGCAAAGTACTACTATGCATGCTCCTAGGGGGAGGTTGGTAGGAGTTGACCATCGCGCGCCCCCGACCTCCACACAAGGGAAGGCAATCAAAAGAGCACCCCATGCAATAAATTTGTTACACAACTTTTACCATACGTGCATGCTACGAGACTTGCCAACCTCAACACCACTATTCTTTAAATTAACAATTACCCAACTAGCATGACTCTAATATCACCACCTCTATATCTCAAAACAATTATCAAGCATCAAATTGATCATAGCATCCAATTCATTTCCTATGATAGTTTTTATTATACCCAACTTGGATGCCCATCATTCTAGGACCAATTTTTTAACCATAGCAAATACCATGCTGTTCTAAAATACTATCAAAATAGTATAAGTGAAGCATGAGAGATCAACAATTTCTACAAAATCAAGCCACCGCCATGCTCTAAAAAGTATAAGTGAAGCACTAGAGCAAAAACTATCTAGCTCAAAAGATATAAGTGAAGCACATAGAGTATTCTAATAAATTCCAAATCATGTGGGTTTCTCCCAAAAGGTGTGTACAGCAAGGATGATTGTGGTAATATAAAAATCAAAGACTAATATCATACAAGATGCTCCAAGCAAAACACATATCATGTGGCGAATAAAAAATAGCTCCAAGTAAAGTTACCGATAAACGAAGATGAAAGAGGGGATGCCTTCCGGGGAATCCCCAAGCTTAGGATTTTGGTTGTCCTTGGATATCTTGGGGTGCCATGGTCATCCCCAAGCTTAGTCTCTTGCCACTCCTTACTCCATAGTCCATCAAATCTTTACCCAAAACTTGAAAACTTCACAACACAAAACTCAACAGGAAATCTCATGAGCTCCGTTAGTGCAAGAAAGAAACACCACCACATAAGGTACTGTAATTAACTCATTATTTATTTATATTGGTGTTAAACCTACTGTATTCAAACTTCTCTATGGTTCATACTCCTAGATACTAGCCATAGATGCATCAAAATAAGCAAACAACACACGAAAAACAGAATCTGTCAAAAACAGAACATTCTGTAGCAATCTGTAACTTTCGAATACTTCTGGAACTCTAAAACTCCTAGAAAAATAATAAGTCCTGGGAAATTTGTCTATTGATCTACAGCAAGAAGAATCAATGCAAAAGCACGTTTCTGTGATTTATTAAAATTATTCTCGTGCGTGCAAAAGTTTCTGTTTTTCAGCAGAATCAAATTAACTATCACCGTAGGTTATCCTATAGGTTCTACTTGGCACAAACACTAATTAAAACATAAAACCACATATAAACAGAAGCTATATGAAATATCTATTACTAAACAAAAGCAAAAAGCAAGGAACAAAAATAAAATTGGGTTGCCTCCCAACAAGCGCTATTGTTTAATGCCCCTAGCTAGGCATAAAAGCGAGAATAGATCTAAGTATTGCCATGTTTGGCATTCAATTCATAAGTAGCTCGCATAATAGATTCATAAGGTAATTTGACTTTCTTTCTAGGGAAGTGTTCCATGCCTTTCCTTAATTGAAATTGGAATCTAATATTCCCTTCCTTCATATCAATAATTGCACCAGTCATTCTAAGGAAAGGTCTACCAAGAATAATAGGACATGAAAGATTGCAATCTATATCAAGAACGATAAAATCTATGGGCACATAATTCCTATTTGCAACAATAAGAACATCATTGATCCTTCCCATAGGTTTCTTAATGGTGGCATCCGCAAGGTGCAAGTTTAAAGAGCAATCATCAAAATCATAGGAACCTAGCACATCACATAAAGTTTTCGAAATCGTGGAAACACTAGCACCCAAATCACATAAAGCATAGCATTCATGGTCTTTAATATTAACTTTTATAGTAGGTTCCCACTCATCATAAAGTTTTCTAGGCATGGAAACTTCCAAATTAAGTTTTTCTTCATAGGATTGCATCAAAGCATCAATGATATGTTTAGTAAAAGCTTTATTTTGACTATAAGCATGAGGAGAATTCAAAACGGATTGCAACAAGGAAATACAATCTACTAAATAACAATTATAATAATTAAATTCCTTGAAATCCATAATAGTGGGTTCTATGCTATGTAAAGTTTTGACCTCTCCAATCCCACTTTTACCAAATTTGGCATCAAGATCTAAAAACTCCGAATCATTGGGACACCTTTTAACTAAAGTTGACTCATATCCAATCCCATCATTATCAAGATTCATATTAAAAAACAAATATTTAATAGGAGACACATCAATAACTTTTAGATCTTCATCATTATTTTCATGGGAACTAGAAGAACACGCTTTTATAAAGCAATCTTTCTTAGCACACATCCTAGCGGTTCTTTCTTTGCACTCATCAATGGAAATTCTCATGGCTTTGAGAGACTTATTGATATCATTCTTAGGAGGAATAGATCTAAGTTTCAAAGAATCAACATCAAGCGAAAGTCTATCAACGTTCCTAGGCAATTCATCAACTTTAAGCAATTTTTCTTCAAGCAAAGCATTAAAATTCTTTTCAGAGATATAAATTCTTTAACACTATTCTCAAAATCAGAGGGCGTCTTATTAAAATTTCCATAAGAGTTTTTGTAGGAATTACCATAATTATTAGAGGAATTATTAGGGAACGGCCTAGGATTAAAGTTTCCTCTATACCCGTTGTTACCAAAATTATTCCTACCAACAAAATTCACATCCATAGATTCATTATTATTCTCAATCAAAGTAGACAAAGGCATATCATTAGGATCAATAGAAGCACTCTTAGTAGCAAACAATTTCATAAGTTCATCCATCTTTCCACTCAAAACATTAATCTCTTCCATAGCATGCCGCTACGTCTTGAGCTTGTGTTGGTTTTCCTTGAAGAGGAAAGGGTGATGCAGCAATAGTAGCGTAAGTATTTCCCTCAGTTTTTGAGAACCAAGGTATCAATCCAGTAGGAGGCTCCTCAAAAGTCCCACGCACCTACACAAACAAACAAAGAACTCGCAACCAACGCAATAAAGGGGTTGTCAATCCCTTCACGTCCACTTGCGAAAGTGAGATCTGATAGAGATAGTATGATAAGATAAATATTTTTTTGGTATTTTATAATATAGATTAGAAAAGTAAAGATGCAAATAAAAGTAGATTGAAATCTTATATGATAAAAGATAGACCCGGGGGCCATAGGTTTCACTAGTGGCTTCTTAAGATACCATAAGTATTACGGTGGGTGAACAAATTACTATCGAGCAATTGATAGAAAAGCAAATAATTATGAGATTATCTAGGCATGATCATGTATATAGGCATCACGTCTGCGACAAGTAGACCGGCTCCTGCCTGCATCTACTACTATTACTCCACACATCGACCACTATCCAACATGCATCTAGAGTATTAAGTTCATAAGAACAGAGTGACGCATTAGGAAAGATGACATGATGTAGAGGGATAAACTCATGCAATATGATATAAACCCCATCTTTTTATCCTCGATGGCAACAATACAATACGTGCCTTGCAAGCCCTATTGTCACTGGGTAAGGACACCGCAAGATTGAACCCAAAGCTAAGCACTTCTCCCATTGCAAGAAAGATCAATCAAGTAGGCCAAACCAAACTGATAATTCGAAGAGACTTGCAAAGATAACTCAATCATACATAAAAGAATTCAGAGGAGATTCAAATATTTCTCATAGATAAACTTGATCATAAACCCACAAGTCATCGGATATCGACAAACACACCGCAAAAAGAGTTACAGATTAAAATAACTATCACCATAGTTTATCCTATAGGTTCTACTTGGCACAAACACTAATTAAAACATAAAAACACATCTAAACAGAAGGTAGATGCACAAATTATTACTAAACAGAAACAAAAACAAAAAACACAAATAAAATTGGGTTGCCTCCCAACTAGCGCTATCGTTTAACGCCCCTAGTTAGGCATAAAAGCGAAGATAGATCTAAGTAGTGCCATCTTTGGCACTCAATTCATAAGTAGCCCGCATGATAGATTCATAAGGTAATTTAACTTTCTTTCTTAGAAAGTGCTCCATGCCTTTCCTTAATGGAAATTGGAATCTAATATTCCCTTCCTTTATATCAGTAATCGCGCCAATCGTTCTAAGGAAAGGTCTACCAAGAATAATAGGGCAAGAAAGGTTGCAATCTATATCAAGAACGATAAAATCTACGGGCACCAAATTTATATTTGCAAAAATGAGAACATCATTGATCCTTCCCATTGGATTTTTAATGGTGGAATCCGCAAGGTGCAAATTTAAAGAGAAATCATCAAGATCATGGAAACCTAGAATATGACATAAAGTTTTCGGAATCGTGGAAACACTAGCACTCAAATCACATAAAGCATAACACTCATGATCGTTAATTTTAATCTTTATAGTAGGTTCCCACTCATCATTAAGTTTTCTAGGTATAGAAACTTCCAAATTAAGTTTTTCATCAAAAGATTGCATCAAGGCATCAATGATATGTTTGGTAAAAGCTTTATTTTGACTATAAGCATGAGGAGAATTCACAATGGATTGCAACAAGGAAATACAACCTTCTAAAGAACAATTATCATAATCAAATTCCTTGAAATCCAAGATAGTGGTTTCAATGCTATTTAAAGTCATGACCTCTCCAATCCCACTTTTACCAAATTTAGCATCAAGATCTAAAAACTCCGAATTGTTGGGACGCCTTCTAACTAAAGTTGACTCATCTCCAGTCCCATTATTATTAAGATTCATATTGCAAACAAAGATCTAATAGGGGACACATCAATAACTTTGAGATCTTCATCATTATTTTCATGGAAAATAGAAGAACACACCTTCACAAAGCAATCTTTCTTAGCATGCAATCTAGTGGTTCTTTCTTTTCACTCATCAATGGAAATTCTCATGGCTTTGAGAGACTCATTGATATCATGCTTAGGAGGAGTAGATCTAAGTTTAAGAGAATCAACATCAAGCGAAAGTCTATCAACGTTCCTAGCCAAATCATCAACTTTGAGCAATTTTTCTTCAAGCAAAGCATTAAAATTCTTTTGAGAGATCATAAATTCTTTCACACCATTATCAAAATCAGAGGGCATCTTATTAAAATTACCATAATAATTATTGTAGGAATTTCCATAATTATTAGAGGAATTACTAGGGAGCGGTCTAGGATTAAAGTTTCCTCTATAAGCACTGTTTCCAAAACTATTCCTACCAACAAAATTCACATCCATAGATTCATTATTATTCTCAATCAAAGTAAACAAAGGCATATCATTGGGATCAAGAGGAGTATTCTTAGTAGCAAACAACTTCATAAGTTCATCCATCTTTCCACTCAAAACATTTATTTGTTCTATAGCATGCACTTTTTTACTAGTAGATCTTTCGGTGTGCCATTAAGAATAATTAGCCATAATATTATCAAGAAGTTTTGTAGCATCCCCTAAAGTGATTTCCATAAACGTGCCTCCCGCGGCCGAATCTAAAAGATTTCTAGAAGCAAAGTTCAATCCGGCATAAAAAATTTGTATGATCATCCATCAATTCAAACCATGAGTAGGGCAATTGTGAATCATCAATTTCATTCTTTCCCAAGATTGGGCAACATGCTCATGATCAAGTTGTTTAAAATTCATAATATCGTTCCTAAGAGTGATGATCTTAGCGGGAGGAAAATACTTAGAGATAAAAGCATCTTTGCACTTGTTCCAAGAATCAATACTATTTTTAGGCAAAGACAAAAACCAAACTTTAGCACGATCTCTAAGGGAAAACGGAAATAACTTCAATTTAACAATATCATTATCCGTATCTTTCTTCTTTTGCATATCACACAAATCAACAAACTTGTTTAGATGGGTAGCGGCATCTTCACTAGGAAGGCCGGCGAATTGATCTTTCACAACAAGATTCAGCAAAGCAGTATTGATTTCACAAGACTCAACATCATTAAGAGGAGAAATTGGAATACTAAGGAAATCATTATTATTGGTATTGGACAAATCACACAATTTGGTATTATCTTGCGCCATGGCGACAAGTAATCCAACTCACAAGCAAACAGAAAAAGGCAAGCAAAAAAGAGAGGAGAAGATTGGGAAAGAGAGGGCGAATAAAACGGCAAGGGTGAAATGGGGGAGAGGAAAACGAGAGGCAAATGGCAAATAATGTAAATGCGAGGGAGATGAGTTTCTGATGGGTACTTGGTATGTCTTGACTTGAGCGAAGACCTCCCCGGCAACGGCGCCAGAAATTCTTCTTGCTACGTCTTGAGCTTGCGTTGGTTTTCCTTGAAGAGGAAAGGGTGATGCAGCAATAGTAGCATAAGTATTTCCCTCGGTTTTTGAGAACCAAGGTATCAATCCAGTAGGAGGCTCCTCAAAAGTCTCACGCACCTACACAAACAAACAAAGAACTCGCAACCAACGCAATAAAGGGGCTGTCAATCCCTTCACGGACACTTGCGAAAGTGAGATCTGATAGAGATAGTATGATAAGATAAATATATTTTTGGTATTTTATAATATAGATTGGAAAAGTAAAGGTGCAAATAAAAGTAGATTGAAAGCTTATATGATAAAAGGTAGACCTGGGGGGCATAGGTTTCACTAGTGGCTTCTCTCAAGATAGCATAAATATTACGGTGGGTGAACAAATTACTATCGAGCAATTGATAGAAAAGCGCATAGTTATGAGATTATCTAGGCATGATCATGTATATAGGTCTGTGGTAAACTACTCACAACTCATCGGAGGGGCTATGGTGTTGATGTAAAAGCCCTTCGTGGTCGATTCCCCCTCCGGTGGAGCGCCGATGAAGGCTCCAAGACGGGATCTCGCGGATAGAGAAGGTTACGGCGGTGGAAATTGTTTTTCGTTGGCTCCCTAGATGTTTTCGGGGTACGTGGGTATATATAGGAGGAAGAAGTAGGTCGGTGGCCGCCCGAGAGGCCCACGAGATAGGGGGGCGCGCCCTCCACCCTCGTGGCCACCTCGGCTGCTTCTTGGCTTGCACACCAAGTCCTCTGGATCACGTTCGTTACAAGAATCACGCTCCCGAAGGTTTCATTCCGTTTTGACTCCATTTGATATTCCTTTTCTTCGAAATACTGAAATAGGCAAAAAAAACAGCAATATGGGTTGGGCCTTCGGTTAGTAGGTTAGTCCCAAAAATTATATAAATGTGTAAAATAAAGCCCATAAACATCCAAAAAGGGTAATATAATAGCATGGAACAATCAAAAATTATAGATACGTTGGAGATGTATCACATTCACTTTTTTACTAGTAGATCTTTCGGTGTGCCATTGAGAATAATTAACCAAAATATTATCAAGGAGTTTAGTAGCTTCTCCTAAGTGATTTCCATAGAAGTGCCTCCTGCGGCCGAATCTAAAAGATTTCTAGAAGCAAAATTCAATCCGGCATAAAAGTTTTGTATGATCATCCATAAATTCAAACCATGTGTAGGGCAATTGTGAATCATTAATTTCATTCTTTCCCAAGATTGGGCAACATGCTCATGGTCAAGTTGTTTAAAATTCATAATATCATTTCTAAGAGAGATGATCTTAGCAGGAGGAAAATACTTAGAGACAAAAGCATCTTTGTACTTATTCCATGAATCAATACTATTTTTAGGCAAAGACAAAAACCAAGTTTTAGCACGTTCTCTAAGTGAAAACGGAAATAACTTCAATTTAACAATATCATTATCCGTATCTTTCTTATTTTGCATATCACACAAATCCACAAAGTTGTTTAGATGAGTAGCGGCATCTTCACTAGGAAGGCCGGAGAATTGATCTTTCATAACAAGATTCAACAAAGCAGCATTGATTTCACAAGATTCAGCATCATTAAGAGGAGCAATCGGAGTGCTAAGGAAATCATTATTGTTGGTATTGGAAAAGTCACACAATTTGGTATTATCCCGAGCCATCGTGACAAGCAATCCAACACACAAGCTCACAAGAAGCAAGCGAAAAAGAGGCGAACGAAAAAGAGAGGGCGAATAAAACGGCAAGGGTGAAGTGGGGGGAGGAAAACGAGAGGCAAATGGCAAATAATGTAATGCGAGGGAGATGAGTTTGTGATGGGTACTTGGTATGTCTTGACTTGAGCGAAGACCTCCCTGGCAACGGCACCAGAAATCCTTCTTGCTACCTCTTGAGCACTGCGTTGGTTTTCCCTTGAAGAGGAAAGGGTGATGCAGCAAAGTAGCATAAGTATTTCCCTCGGTTTTTGAGAACCAAGGTATCAATCTAGTAGGAGGCTCCTCAAAAGTCCCACGCACCTACACAAACAAACAAGAACCTCGCAACCAACGCGATAAAGGTATTGTCAATCCCTTCACGGTAACTTGCGAAAGTGAGATCTGATAGAGATAATAAGATAAGATAAATATTTTTGGTATTTTTATGATATAGATTGCAAAGTAAAAGATGCAAATAAAAGTAGATGGGAAACTTATATGATAAAAGATAGACCTGGGAGCCATAGGTTTCACTAGTGGCTTCTTAAGATACCATAAGTATTACGGTGGGTGAACAAATTACTATCGAGCAATTGATAGAAAAGCGAATAATTATGAGATTATCTAGGCATGATCATGTATATAGGCATCACGTCTGCGACAAGTAGACCGACTCCTGCCTGCATCTACTACTATTACTCCACACATCGACCACTATCCAGCATGCATCTAGAGTATTAAGTTCATAAGAACAGAGTAACGCATTAGGAAAGATGACATGATGTAGAGGGATAAACTCATGCAATATGATATAAACCCCATCTTTTTATCCTCGATGGCAACAATACAATACGTGCCTTGCAACCCCTATTGTCACTGGGTAAGGACACCGCAAGATTGAACCCAAAGCTAAGCACTTCTCCCATTGCAAGAAAGATCAATCAAGTAGGCCAAACCAAACTGATAATTCAAAGAGACTTGCAAAGATAACTCAATCATACATAAAAGAATTCAGAGGAGATTCAAATATTTCTCATAGATAAACTTGATCATAAACCCACAAGTCATCGGATATCGACAAACACACCGCAAAAAGAGTTACCTTTGTCCATGTACCCCTTTGTCCCCTTAGACTATATATACTCCTCCTCCTCCCTCTTTCTAGGGTTAGCAAAGGATTAGCTCATTTGAGAGATAGAGCTTTGCTCATCCACTTGGTTACTTCTCCATTGGAGTCCACGACCTCTTCGGAGAAGATCCCCCAAGCGGATTCAAGACCCCTCACGGGAAGACCCCCTCAAGACCTCCTCACGGAGAAGAACTTGCTACTTGTATCGTCCTTTGTTGATCGTGGAACGTGTATCTCTTTGTGTTTCGAGAATCTAGCACATGTGTAATCGAATCATGTTGGTTTGAGTGATTTCTCTTCTCGTGTTTTCCCTCGTGTTCATCATGGGATCTGCTCCAATCATGAAAGATTGGGCATCTAGGGTTCTACCCTACATCACAAAGGAATTGGGATTCTCTAAAGGATGATGTGGTGGCTGCAATGTTACACTATTTTGATAATGGGGTGCACCCGGAAGGTATAAACGATACAGTTATAGTCCTAATACCTAAAGGAAACAATCCCCGATGCTTGAAAGATTTCCGGCCTATAAGTCTATGCAACATGATCTACAAAGTTGTCTCTAAGTGTCTGATTAATAGACCGAGACCTTTATTCGATGACATCATCTCAGAGACACAAAGTGCCTTCGTCCCAGGTAGAATTATTATGGCCAACGCGATTATTGCGTTCGAATGCTTCCATAAGATCCAACATAACAGAAACCCACACTGTTGGGGAATGTAGTAATAATTCAAAAAAAATCCTGCGTGTCACCAAGATCAATCTAGGAGATGCTAGCAATGAGAGAGAGTGTGTGCATCTTCATACCCTTGAAGATTGCTAAGCGGAAGCGTTAAAAGAATGCGGTTGATGGAGTCGTACTCGCGGCGATTCAAATCGCGGAAGATCCGATCCAAGCACCGAACGGACGGCGCCTCCGCGTTCAACACACGTACAGCCCGGGGATGTCTCCTCCTTCTTGATCCAACAAGGGAAAAGGAGAAGTTGAGCGAGAACTCTGGCAGCACAACGGCGTGGTGGTGGTCGAGCTCGTGGTTCTTCGGTAGGGCTTCGCCAAGCACTACGGAGGAGGAAGAGGTGTAGAAAGGAAAGGAAGGGCAGCACCAGGGCATGTCAGGGTGCGGCTGCCCTCTCTCTCCCTCACTATATATAAGGGGAAGGGGGAGGAGGCACCCTAGGGTTTCCCCTAGGGGGCAGCGGCTAGGGCAGATTGGATCTCCCTAGGGAAACCCTAGGGAGACTTGTGCCCCAATCCAAGCCAGGTGGATGCTTGCCTTCGAAGCCAGGTGGAGGCGCCTGAAAGTGCAACTAATACCTGGGTGGTTTTGGTAATTCTTAACAACATATAGCTCATTGAACTAATGCTCTTTCAAGATGATCATTTCAGAAAGTTCAATGATTGGCATGGCATGGACTAGAGATGTGGACCCCTCAAAATGCTAAGGACACATATTGGCAACAAGCTCAAGACTCTAGAGTTTTATTTAAGTGATCCAAGATCACATTGAGTCCATAGGAAAGCCAATACTATTAAAATGGGATGAGGTGTTGCTTAATGGCTTGCTTGCTCAAAATGCTTAGTCATATGCTCCAAAACCCTCAGCCAATTTCTCATTTCCACATATGTCCTAAACCTAAAAGTCAAACTCGGCCCCACCGATTTGATATATCCGGCGCCACCGAGTTCATTTGACTTAGCCACTGCCACAAACCCTAGTCACTTCGGTCTCGCTGATAGGGATCTAGGTCTCACCAAGACGGGATTGCAAACTCCCTGCTTCCTTTTCATAATGTTTCGGTCCCACCGAAATGAGCAATTCGGTCTCATCGACTTCGTAATGCAAATTCCCTGTTTCCTTTTCGTAACATTTCGGTCTCACTGAAATGAGCGAACCAGTCCCACCGAGTTTGCCTGACCAACTCTCTATGTGCCTGTCAATGTCAAAACCGGCGGATCTCGGGTAGGGGGTCCCGAACTGTGCGTCTAGGCGGATGGTAACAGGAGACAAGGGACACGATGTTTTTACCCAGGTTCGGGCCCTCTCGGTGGAGGTAAAACCCTACTCCTGCTTGATTAATATTGATGATATGGGTAGTACAATAGTAGATCTACCACGAGATCAAGGAGGCTAAACCCTAGAAGCTAGCCTATGGTATGATTGTTCTTCGTCCTACGGACTAAAACCCTCCGTTTTATATAGACACGGAGAGGACTAGGGTTACACAGAGTCGGTTACAATGTTAGGAGATCTACATATCTGTATCGCCAAGCTTGCCTTCCACGCCAAGGAAAGTCCCATCCGGACACGGGACGAAGTCTTCAATCTTGTATCTTCATAGTCTTGGAGTCCGGCCGACGGTGATAGTTCGGCTATTCGGACACCCCCTAGTCCAGGACTCCCTCAGTAGCCCCTGAACCAGGCTTCAATGACGACGAGTCCGGCGCGCATATTGTCTTCGGCATTGCAAGGCGGGTTCCTCCTTTGAATAATCATAGAATATTTCGAACACCAGGATAGTGTCCGGCTCTGCAAAATAAATTCCACATACCACCGTAGAGAGAATAATATTTACACAAGGTCAATCTGCTGACGTATCTCGTGGCATGATGTCACACCACAGCCAAGCCTTTATTCGAATCGTTTTAACTGTTCCACCTTAGCGCGTTTAGCGAAGCGGCTTCCTTGGCACGCCCTGTCAAAGCAAAGATCGTGTCCCCTTATTCCGAGATTCTCATCAATACGGGCGTCGGTAACCCAACCGCGCCATTGATTGCGGCACTTGGGAGATAAGCGAGTTTTACTAGGCCAGTGGGACGCGTAGCTTCATCCGCTCATATATAAGGGGATAAGAATCCACCTTTTCACCTACGCCTTCTTCCTCCTTTGCTTATCCATCTCCGCGCACTCGAGCTCCAGCGCCCAAGTCCGCACATCTCACCTCAACCTTCTCCAACCATGTCCGGAGCGGGAGGCAAGTGGATGGCCTCCTCCGTCACGGAGGGGCACATCAAGAGGCTGCGCAAGGCCGGATACTTGTCCAGCGATATCGCGCACCGACTCCCCGACGAGGGGCAGCTCATCCCCACCCCCAGGCCCCATGAGAGGGTGGTGTTCCTTCCCCATTTCCTCCGCGGACTGGGCTTCCCACTCCACCCATTTGTCCGGGGGCTCATGTTCTACTATGGCCTGGATTTCCATGATCTGGCCCCAAAGATTCATCCTCAACATCTCGGCATTCATCATCATGTGTGAGGCCTTCCTCTGCGTCTAGCCCCACTTCGGCTTATGGCTGAAGACTTTTAATGTCAAGCCGAAGGTAGTGGGCGGCTGCCAAGCGGAGTGCGGAGGTGCCATGGTGGGCAAGATGCCCAACATTACATGGCTCGAGGGCGCCTTCGTGGAAACAATCAAAGGGTGGCAATCGTGGTGGTTCTACATCACCGAGCCGCGTGACCCTAAATGGGCAGCGGCCCCCGAATTCAGATCTGGGATCCCCACATGGCTCACCTCCTGGAAAGAGAAGGGCCTGACATGGGGTGATTCGGAGGAGCTGACCAGACTTCAATCCTGCATCCAAACCCTAGTGAACAAGAAGCTCAAGCTTCTCAACGTAATCCAGGTCATGCTCATCCACCGGATTCTCCCGTGCCAACAGCGGGCCTTCAATTTGTGGGAGTTTGATCCGGCATAGCACCCAACCTTGAGCAGCTCTTCGATACTACATACAAAGACGCCTGGAGGGTGCTGTTCAAGGGCGCCGAGGCTCCCCCATCCGCTACCGAAGATCGCAGATTCAGCTCGCAGCATCAAGCCGGCGAGGTAAGCCATTTTATCCTTTACGGGACACTTGATTTCCATAGTTTGACTCTATGCGGGATCTAAAACTCCCATTACCTTTGACAGGCCTGGCAGAAGACGTCTGGGCAGGTTAACTGCCCGGCCCCCCTGCCCAAAAACCCAGCGGATGCCCGATTATCAGGACTGCTGGCCCTGGCGCCTTACGTGGTGCCGGAGAAGAAGGCCAAGAAGAAGGCCACGGGAACTCAGAGGAGTTCCCGGCGCTAGGTGTTATCGGACTCATCGTCCGATGACTCCGAGGTTGACTCCTCCCATGAGGACGAGGAGGAGAAGAAAGAGGCATCTCCCCCAGCGGGGGGACAGAAGAAGAGGAGGGCTTCCACGATGGGGGAGGCCGAAGGATCCAAGAAGGGAAGGACCCTTCCTCTGGACTGTTCCACCAACACCGACGATGGCGAGGAGGACTGGCCCTCGAGGGCCAAGCCCCTGGCGAGATCGTAAGTGTCCGGATCCCAGAATAACTTATGATTTTCACTTCGCCGCATAGTGCCTTCTAATGCTGAACACCACCATATAGCCCACCCAAGGATGATCTCCCCGCTTCATCGAGCAGGTCCCTGGGTTCGTCGGATGTGAATAGCGCTTCACTTCCGACTGCCTCCTCCCCTCGTGACGCAGACAACGCCGAGGTGGGGTCCCAGAAGGGGACCGGCCAGGAGGAGGAGGCCCCAGAGGTGCCGCAGGGCAACCTCCCGGACTTCGGGCCGGACTCCGCGCTGGAACCTTCGGTGGTTCCGGAGTCTGGCGGGCGGCCCCTTCATAAGAAGGGCGGGACGGCGGCGCCGGTGACCTCCGTCCAACCGGAGGCGCCGGATAATTTGCTGGAGGCGCTCAACGGCGCTTCCATCGAAGAAGAACACCGCACTGTTATGAGTGCGGTGATTCAGAAAGTTCAGTCCGCCAAGACCAGGCTGACCGAAGCCTGCACCAGCCTTCTAATAGGCTTTGAGGTAAGGGTTTCAATATATGTAAAAATAGTACCGCATAGATAGTAGCCCCTGATGCTTAGTTCAGTGTTCGGAAAGAAAAGCCGAACTGAGGATCTAAAAAGATATACGCAGGAGTCTAACACAAATATGTCAATATGGGAATGCAGGCTGCGCTCCTAACCTCTGCCGCACTGACTGCAGAGGTCAATGCCTTGAAGGAGAGCCTTGAGCGGTTTGAGAGCGAGCTCGGCCGTGCCAAGAAGCAGCTCGAGGACAAGGAAGTTAAGTAACACCTTATTAAAGTTGTACCTTATAAAAAGGATTTGGTTGCAAAAAATGACAGGAATAACATGGGCATTCCATGGGCCACGAACGAGGTGGCGACCCTGAAGGAGGCGGTGTCCGCGGCCGAACGCAATGCGGCCGTGGAACTCACCGAGCGAGAGAAGCAGGAGGTGCGGGTGGCGGAGGTGCGGCAAGAGCTCCAGGCTCTCGTGGAAAAACATGAGAGTTTGGAGCGTGACTCGAGGACTCGAGAGTCCGAGCTTGCGTCGGCTCTTGAAAGTGCCAAAGCCTCTAAGGCCGAAGCCCAGGAAATCGAGGCGGTAAAGAAGATAGCGGCGGGTAAGGCATTCTTCATGCAAAGCAAGCATGTAAAAGTGAATTACCTGTTACTTACCCGAATTCGGAGCTCTCCAGGAGCATTCGTAGATCTGCCCCGTAGCATGTCCGATGTTGTCGCGTTCTACAGAGCCGAGGAGGGGAGCTCGATGGAAAAGGTGTTCTGGTCTCGGTATGCTGAGGCCGGACATCCGGTGCCCCTGAGCGACCAGCTGAAGCAGCTGGTCGAGCTCCACAAGGTAGCCGAACAGGCCATGAAGGGCCTCATAGTTCGGCTGTGGCCCAAAGAAGCCATGCCTGGGAGCTATTTCGGTCTAGTGCGGCGGCTGGTGGACGCCTGTCCATGGGTTGATGTCATCAAGCACTCCGCCTGTATTGAAGGTGCCCGTCGGGCCCTTGTCCGCGCTAAGGTGCACTAGGGCAAGATGGACGCCGAGAAGCTTGTGACGGACGCGCCACCGCCGGGCAAGGAGTATCGCACGCCCGAGATGTATTATAAGGGTGTCCTGAAGGGTGCCCGCGTTATTGTGGGTGAATGCTCCAAAGATGTAATTTTTTAGTAGACTCGCGTTTTGTTATCCTATGCGCTGAAAACTTTGTTCATATGCGCTAAGAAACGCTTGTTAATTTAAAATATTACCTTCTGTGCGGCCGTTTATCAAATATGAGAGATGGCAAGTCATTGGCTTTGGCCCCCATGCCACGAGTGCTGGGGTGTTCGGGATAAACTTGAGCGCTCTTGTTCCCATTTTTGGGTCCTTCTAGGGAGGCGCTCAACACAACGAACGAGGCAACCGGACTTATAATGCTTGAACACTCTCACTTAGCCATAGAATTCTATAATTTTAAATTTCGGCGAAGCCCCTAGTATTCGGAAGGCCGAATTCGGGGCGCTATCCATGCCTGGGGCCGGACAAAGTCGGCTCCTCGCTCTAAGCGGCATAAGTCTTTAGGGACTCAAAAAGACCTCTCGAACAGCAACCAGCTCTCGCCTTATTATGACGGTCAGTTTTAGCTTTCTCCACTGAGGTGCTCAACCCAGCTCAACTAGGGCACAATCGCAGTGGTTCTCCCAGCGCTACCTTAGCCGATATAACGGAACGTAAGGTACCAAAACATGGGAGCCGGGCAAACCAAACTATTGACCCAAGACATGATTCAGAGCCAATGCATATAATGCTATAAGTTCGGGGTGCCGCACTTGTGAAAGTGTTCAGACTTATCACACCATACTTTGGGGAACTTAAGCCGCTGGTGTATTTGGCCATACCAAGGTGTACGGGTGCAACATGTCGTAAGTGAACATATATAGACAGAAATGCAATGATAGGCAAAAAGCGATGCATTGTTTATTCAAAAGAAAATACTGCAATAAAGGCAGAATGATACAAATAGTGCGATAAGCGAGGGGTGGGACTATTTAACATGTCCCCCTCCAGGGGTAGGCTGCGGAATGTTATGTAAAACAGGTATAATGCTCGTGATGGAGACCACCTGGATACTCGCCGTAGCTTTTTTGCTTCCCTGGCTGTTGCATCATGAGTTCGGCACATCTACTGCCGGGCAGGGCTTCAGGAAAACGGAGTCCTGAGAATAAGCAAAAAAGAATGACAAATTTGGGAGCCCCTGGTGTGGTTGATCCGCACTCTGGGCATGCCGTGGTCGTGCCCCTCCCCCTATGCCCATGGTATCTCCAGAGCGTAGTTATGTACGCGTGGTACCTGTCTCGCGATTTCGCGAGGGCTGGGGTTGGGACCGCATTTCTACGCATGCTCCGAACGTGCCAGGTGGTCTTGTTTTAGGTTACTCCGGGCGCGCTTGGCGGTGTCCGTCGCTTAACGGCCGGGCTCGAGAATTGCCTTAGGAGGCTACTCTGTACTTCCGCCGCAAGAGCCACTGTGTGCTCTCCGTTCGGAGAGAGCGTTCGGTGTTTCCATTGACCGTGATGACTCCTCGAGGGCCTGGCATCTTGAGCTTGAGGTATGCGTAGTGCGGCACCTCATTGAACTTTGCAAATGTGGTTCATCCGAGCAGTGCATGATAGCCGCTGCGGAACGGGACTATGTCAAAGATTAACTCCTCGCTTCAGAAGTTATCCGGGGATCCGAAGACCACTTCAAGTGTAACTGAGCCTGTACAATTGACCTCTACGCCTGGTATGACGCCTTTGAAGGTCGTTTTTGTGGGTTTAATCCTTGAGGGGTCTATGCCCATCTTGCGCACTGTATCCTGATAAAGCAGGTTCAGGCTGCTGCCGCCGTCCATCAGGACTCTAGTGAGGTGAAATCCATCGACGATTGGGTCTAAAACCAATGCAGTGCATCCGCCATGGCGGATACTGGTGGGGTGGTCCCTTCGATCAAAAGTGATCGGGCAGGAGGACCACGGATTGAACTTTAGGGTGACTGGCTCCATCGCCTATACGTCCCTGAGCGCACGCTTCCGCTCCCGTTTGGGTATATGGGTTGCGTATATCATGTTCACCGTCCGCACTTGTGGGGGGAATCCCTTCTGTCCTCTATTGTTCGGCGGCCGTATCTCCTCCTCGTCATTGGTATGCAGCCCCTTGTCATTGCCTTCGGCAATTAACTTGCCTGCCTGCTTGAACACCCAACAATCTCTATTGGTGTGATTAGCTGGCTTTTCGGGGGTGCCGTGTATCTGGCACGAGCGATCGAGTATCCGGTCCAAATTGGACGGGCCCGGAGTAGTTATTTTGAATGGCTTTTTCCGCTGATCGGGTTTAGAGCCTCTGAATCCGGCGTTGACTGTTGTATCTTCGGTATCATCGCCGTTAATGCGGCGCTTGTGCTTATTGCGACGCGACCTGCCATTGCTGTCTTTGGTATCCGAACTACCAGAGTTTTTGTTTAGGTTGTTACTGCGAGCTAGCCAACTGTCTTCTCCCGCACAGAAGCGGGTCATGAGTGATGTGAGGGTTGCCATTGATTTCGGCTTTTCCTGTCCTAGGTGCCGGGCAAGCCATTCGTCGCGGATGTTGTGTTTGAAGGCTGCAAGGGCCTCTGCATCCGGACAGTCGACGATTTGATTTTTCTTGGTTAAGAACCGTGTCCAGAATTGTCTGGCCGATTCGTCTGGCTGCTGAATTATGTGGCTTAGGTCATCGGCGTCTGGTGGTCGCACATATGTGCCCTGGAAGTTATCGAGGAATGCGGCTTCCAGGTCCTCCCAACACCCAATTGATTCTGCTGGCAGGCTGTTGAGCCAATGCCAAGCTGGTCCTTTAAGCTTGAGTGGGAGGTATTTGATGGCGTGAAGATCATCACCGCGGGCCATGTGGATATGAAGGAGATAGTCTTTGATCCAAACCGCAGGATCTGTTGTGTCATCGTAGGATTCAATGTTCACGGGTTTGAACCCTTCGGGGATTTTATGATCCATTACTTCATCTGTGAAGCATAGTGGGTGTGCGGCGCCTCTGTATTGGGCTATATCGCAACGCAGCTCAAACAAGCTTTGTCTACTGTGTTCGGCCCGGCCGGGGTTGCTGTATCCGGCGTGACGGTTGTCGTCGTGTATCGTAGGGCGCCCATGCGATCCGTAGATCGATCTTGTTTGCCTTGCCTTATCCTCCAATATGTCACGCAAGTCCGGCACATTCCCTCGTGGCTTTGTACTTTTCGAGCGACGCCGGGGTATGGCTTTAGTGGAGGGCCTAGAGGCCTCTCTGTCATGGCCACGAGGCGGCCGGTCGGCCGTATTGTGCGCTGGTGATGTAGGTTTATGTGCTTCCTCCTCTAATCGGGTAGCATCTTGCGTTTGGGGTAACTTTTGGAGGGGCGTTCGAGTTCATACTCTTCGGACGCAAGGACTTCAGTCCATCTGTCGGCTAGCAAGTCTTGGTCAGCTCTAACCTGTTGCTGCTTTTTCTTGAGGCTGCTTGCCGTGGCCATAAGCCTGTGTTTGAAATGCTCTTGTTCGACGGGATCCTCAGGCACGACAAATTCGTCGTCGTCGAGGCTTGCCTTGTCTCCGGAGGGAGGCATGTAATTATCATCCTCTACCTCTTCGCCTGCCGCTCTCTCACGAGGGCTGGCTTCTCTGTCCTCCTGTGCTGAATCTTGCTGGAGGGGGTTGTCTTCGGCACTGTCCGGGGTGTTATTATCTCCGGTGTCGGAATCTCCATTCTTGCTGTGGCGGGATCTGGAGCGGCACTGCTGAGGCCGGCGCTTAGGCTGCTTTTTGGAGGGGTCATCCTCCGCTGGTCCATCGCCATTCCCATCCTTTGGGGTGTCCACCATGTATATGTCATATGACAAGGTGGCTTTCCAGTGCCCTGTAGGTGCTGGTTCTTGGTTGTCTCCGGCATCGTCGTCTATACCGTCGATGTCTTCAGAGTCGAAGTCTAGCATGTCGGTTAAGTCATCGACAGTGGCTACGAATTGGGTGGTGGGTGGGCTTTGAATTTCTTTGTCGTCCGCATCCCAACCGTTCTGACCATAATCCGGCCAGGGCTCTCATGATAAAGAGAGACACTTTAGAGAATTCAGGATGTTGCCAAAAGGCGAGTGTTGAAAGATGTCCGCGGCGGTGAACTCCATGATCGGCGCCCAATCGGATTCGATTGGTAGGGGCGCGGAAGGTTTGGGGTCCGGAGAGGAGTCCGGCACCTTGGAGTCACGAGCTTCACGAGGGACAGGGTCGGTATTCGGCTCTATCGCCGTAGAGGTAGCAGCCCCCGAGGTGGTCTCCAGCCACACACCCTCGGTTGGCGCGGTCGGCTCCGAGCTAAAGGTCGGGGCGGACTCTTGTGCGGCCTCCAGGACACTGTCCGGCAGCAGAGCTAAATCATGCCCATCGTGACAGTGCGGCGCGCTCGGCTGTGGCTTGAATCCGTCGAATATCAAGTCTCTGCGGATGTCGGCCGTATAGTTCAAACTTCCAAATCTGACCTGATGGCCAGGGGCGTAGCTTTCGATCTGCTCCAGATGGCCAAGCGAATTGGCCCGCAGTGCGAAGCCCCCGAATACGAAGATCTGTCCGGGGAGAAAAGTCTCGCCCTGGACCACGTTGTTGTTGATGATCGAAGGAGCCATCGGACCTATAGGTGACGACACAGAGGAACTCTCAATGAAAGCACCAATGTCGGTGTCAAAACCGGCGGATCTCGGGTAGGGGGTCCCGAACTGTGCGTCTAGGCGGATAGTAACAGGAGACAAGGGACACGATGTTTTTACCCAGGTTCGGGCCCTCTCGGTGGAGGTAAAACCCTACTCCTGCTTGATTAATATTGATGATATGGGTAGTACAAGAGTAGATCTACCACGAGATCAAGGAGGCTAAACCCTAGAAGCTAGCCTATGGTATGATTGTTCTTCGTCCTACGGACTAAAACCCTCCGGTTTATATAGACACCGAAGAGGGCTAGGGTTACACAGAGTCGATTAAAATGGTAGGAGATCTACATATCTGTATCGCCAAGCTTGCCTTCCATGCCAAGGAAAGTCCCATCCGGACACGGGACGAAGTCTTCAATCTTGTATATTCATAGTCTTGGAGTCCGGCCGACGGTGATAGTTCAGCTATCCGGACAGCCCCTAGTCCAGGACTCCCTCAGTGCCTATTACTGAAATCGGTCCCACCGAGTTCATGTGATCGGCCACACTGAGATTATGTTATGCCCTAACCCTAGCGGATCGGTCCTACCGAGTTGATCTTATCGGTCCCACCGAAAAGCCTAACATTCATATTTTGACTTGAATCAGTCTGATTGAATTTTACCATTCGATCTCACCGAGTTTGGGAATCTGTGTGTAACGGTTAGACTTTGTTTGGAGGATATATATATATATATACCCCTCCACCCATTCTTCATTTGTGGAGAGAGCCATCAGAACGTGCCTTCCACCATTCATTTTCTTAGAGAGAATCACCTACTCATGTGTTGAGACCAAGACATTCCATTCCAACCACAAGAATCTTGATCTCTAGCCTTCCCCAAGTTGCTTTCCACTCAAATCATCTTTCCACCATAGCCAAATCTTTGAGAGAGAGTTGAGTGTTGGAGAGACTATCATTTGAAGCACAAGAGCAAGGAGTTCATCATCAACACACCATCTATTACATTTTGGATAGTGGTGTCTCCTAGATTGGTTAGGTGTCACTTGGGAGCCTCCGTCAAGATTGTGGATTTGAACCAAGGATTTTGTAAGGGCAAGGAGATCGCCTACTTCATGTAGATCTACCTAAGTGAGGCAAGTCCTTCGTGGGCGATGGCCATGGTGGGATAGACAAGATTGCTTCTTCATGGACCCTTCATGGGTGGAGCCCTCCATGGACTCGCGAAACCGTTACCCTTCGTGGGTTGAAGTCTCCATCAACGTGGATATATGATAGCACCACCTATTGGAACCACACCAAAAATCTCCGTGTCAACATTGCGTTTGCTCCCTCCAAACTCCTCCCATTTACTTTCTTGCAAGTTGCATGCTTTACTTTCCGCTGGTCATATACTCTTGGCATGCTTGCTTGAATTGTATTGTGATTGCTTGACTTGTGCTAAGTTGCTAAAATCTACCAAGAATTAAAATTGGGAAAAGGCTTGGTTTTTAATTGGTCAAGTAGTCTAATCACCCCCCCCCCTCTAGACATACTTCCGATCCTACAAGTGATATCAGAGCTTTGGTCTCCATTTTCCTTGATTTCCATAGCTTTGGTGATCATAGCCTTGGTTCCACAACCTAGGATAGTATGCCATCTAGCAAGGGAAATTACCACCGTAGAGGTCCTTACTTTGATGGTACTAATTTTGCTAGTTGGAAACATAAGATGAAAATGCATATTCTTGGACATAACCCTATCGTTTGGGCTATTGTGTGTATTGGTTTGCAAGGTGAATTCTTTGATGGGAGAGAACCGAATCGTGAAGCCATCATGGAAAAATTGAAGATGTTTCAATACAATGCTCGAGCTTGCGATATTCTCTTCAACGGATTGTGCCCCGAAGAATTCAACAAAATCAGCCATCTTGAGAAAGCAAAGGAAATTTGGGATACTTTGATTGATATGCATGAAGGTACCAACTCTGCCAAGGAATCCAAGTTGGATGTGCTTCAAAATCAACTTGACAAAATTGAAGGATGGTGAAGGTGTCGCAAAATGTACTCCAAGCTTGATCTCATCACAAATGAGATTGTCGGCTCAGGAAGTGAAGAGATGACCGAAAAATTCATCATCAAGAAGATATTGAGAGCCTTGGATGGAAAATATGATACCGTGTGCACTTTGATCCAAATGATGCCAAACTACAAAGATCTCAAGCCAACCGAAGTCACTAGAAGAATTGTTGCTCATGAGATGTCACTCAAGGATAAAGAAGAGCTTCACAACAAGTCTAGTGGTGCTTACAAAGCCTCATGTGATGCTCCTACATCATCAAATGAGAAACAAGCCTTCAATAAAGAATTGAGCTTAATGGTGAAGAACTTCAACAAATTCTACAAGAGTAGAAGCAAGGAAAGAAGTTCCAAGTCAAGGTCTGTTAACCCACAAGTGTAGGGGATCGCAACAGCTTTCTAGAGTAAAGTATTCAACCCAAATTTATTGATTCGACACAAGGGGAGCCAAAGAATATTCTTGAGTATTAGTAGTTGAGTTGTCAATTCAACCTGTAACGCCCCGGATCCTATGCGCCAGGTGTCTGCCAGTTATTCGTCGTTGTTTCCATATCATTAGCTTGCGTGTTGCATTTTATCATGTCATCATGTGCATTGCATAGCATACATGTTCGCCTCATGCATCCGAGCATTTTCCCCGTTGTCCATTTTGCAATCCAGCACTCCTATGTCCTCCGGCGTTCCCCTTTTGTCTCCTCTTGTGAGCGGGTGTTAAACTTTCTCGGAATGGCCCGAGGTTTGCCAAGCAGCCTTGGTACACCACCGGTAGACCGCCTGTCAAGTTTCGTGCCATTTGGAGGTCGTTTGATACTCCAACGGTTAACCGGGTAACCGTAGAAGCCCCTTTCTCTTTGCAGCCCAACACCCCTTCAAAGTGGCCAAAAACCCAGCAAACTCCCCTCCATGCTCTCGGTCGTTCGATCACGATTGCGTAGCCGAAAACCGCACCTCATTTGGACTCTCCTAGCTCCCTCTATCTATAAATATGCCCTCCCCGTCCAAATTCGCGGATGATTTCCCCCTAACCCTAGTCTTCTTCCACCCCGCGCCGCCGGACACGTCCGGTCCGGACGGACAGAAATCCCACCGTCGCCCTCGTCCAATCGGGGCGCGCCACGTTGCCCGGGCCGCCCCACTTCGCCGCGCCTCCACCGCGAGCCCGCCTGGCCCGTGGCCGGCCCTCCCGCGCCGCCAGCCGGGCTCGTGCCCCGCGCCCTCCCCGCGCGCCGCCTCCCGCGCATCCGCGCGTCCACCGCCGCCGGCGCCTCCGCTGCTGCCTGCCGGCGCCTCCCCGTCCGTGCACCCAGGGGCTCCTCTGCCGCTGCTCGCCCGTCATGCTCCCGTGCACCCCCCCCCCCCAACGCGCCTCCGCTGCCATGGCGCAGCTCTGCGCCTCCCTGTCGCCGGCGACCTCGCCGCCGCCGGCCTCGTCTTCGCCCGGACCGGCCGGGAACCGCCGGGAATGGGCTCCCGACGCCCGGATCCGGCCTCCCCTCACCGGATCTGGCCTCCCTCGCCTTCCTCCCCTTCGCCGGACCGTCGTCCCGCCATCCACCATCGCCGGCCGCCGCCGCCATGGCTCGTGATCGAGCTGGGAGCTCGTCCCGCTCGCCTGTGCGCCCGCTAGTGGGCCCCTCCCCGGCCCAGCAGCGCCTGACCTAGCCGGCCTGCCTCCTCCTCCGTCCTGGGCCGAAGCCCGCTAGGTGAGCGCCCACTAGATACCACCCCGGTCGCGGTTTAGTTATTTTGCGCTTGTTCATTTTTTTCCAGAGATGACCAAGTCCCTAAGATTTTGACATTATCATGCCATGTTCTTCGCATCATAACTTGGTGCATACTGCTCCGTTTCGTTCGTGTAATATGTGAAATTGTTCGTCTCGACGAGTACTTCATTTCATTTCATTGCATCATGTTCATTTGAGCTCATCTTGATGCATGAATCATCGTTACAAGTGTGTTATGTGATGTTAATCTGCTGAAACTGTTATAACTTGATGATTTGTCATTTTTGTTGCATTTGATGTGTGCATCCTATGAGCATGAGCTCTACATGTGTTTTGAATTATGCCATGACATGTTTACAGTGGTGCCATCCATGTATTTTTTGATTCTTGTACTGAGTGCATCGAGCTTGTTAAGTGGGGTACATGCTATTGATGTTTTCCTGACTGATTCTGTTAAAATATGATGCTATGTAAACCTGCTGCTACAAGTCATTCTATGCATAATCTGAAGATGTTCACTAAGGATGTTTTGTTATACATGTCATGCTCTATCCGTTCATGCCCCTGGTTACATTTATATCCTGCTGTAACATGTTGTTATCTTGCTCCAAACTTGCTAAATAATGTTGCTGTCAGCCTGTTAACATTATGTTCAGTTTTTCCATGTGCCTTGCTAGTGATCCATGTACCCTATGAACTTGCTCTTGCCATGCTTAGCTTCTAAAACATGTCTTATTACTGTTGGTTGCCTTGCCATTCCATGTATTGCTCCGTGGTGAGTGGTTCAAGCTCACCAACATGCCTACTTATTGTTGTTCCTACCATGTATGAATATGCCATATTATTTGCCATGTTTACATGGGTGCCATCATATCTTCTGATCCTTTTTGGCTCATGGTCAGTAAGGGACATTTGTTCTATGATATTAGTAGATTAATGTCATGTCTTTGTTTTCCATGGTAGCTTCCTGTAATATGTTGTTTGATAGCCCTAAACATTGCAACCTGATGTTATTTCTGCTAAGCCTGAAACTGTTATTATTTGCAATCTTGCCATGTCCTTTTGAGCATGTTCTAGTAGCTTCTGGAGATAGCTCAGTGTTCATGTTTTGTCATGCTTTACCTTTAATTCATGCCCATGCCTTTTGTTATTACGTCGAGATGTTGTAGCTTGTTGGTTTGATGCTTGCAATATGCCTAGTTGCTGTTTTGGACAGATTGTTGTTATGACTTGTATAAGAGTGTATGTGTTGAACCGTTGCTCCGTTTTGAGTGTATATGAAACTTGCTTAGAATTGCATGTAGTTTCATATTATCATGTTGCATCCTTGTTTTGGTGTGTTTGCTTGATGTTTGTTTGCATATTGCATCAATGCCATGTTGAACTTGTTTTGCTCATATGTTCTAGGCCGTAGCTCCGAATCTAATGAACTTTATATGTAACTTGGCTAGAATTTTGTGTAGTTCATCGTGGTGCATCTTAACTTGTTGTTTAACTACTTGAACTTAAGGTTTATTCAGTTCTGGACCAACTTCTAAATTTGCATATGAGGACTTACCGGAATTGTTATATGTTGTTCCCGGCCTCATTTAAACTTGCCTTGATGTGTTGCTCTTGTTTGCATCATCTCTTGCCATGAGTAGCTTCATGTAGCTTTGTCATGCATCATACTTGGTTGAGCATCATGTCATGTTTATGTGTTGTGTGTTTACCTCGTTGTTTGCTTCTTTCTGGTTGTGCTCCTTCTCGTTAGTTCCTGTTTTGTTGCGATCATGAGGATTCGTTCGTCTATGCTTGGTTCATCTTCGTGGCTTCGTCTTCTTCATGGACTCGTTCTTCATCCTTGCGGGATTTCAGGCAAGATGACCGCTACCCTGGATCTCACTACTATCATTGCTATGCTAGTTTGCTTCGTTCTATCGCTTTGCTGCGCTGCCTATCACTTGTTCCTCAAGCCTCCCAAATTGCCATGTCAGCCTCTAACCTTGTCACCCTTCCTAGCAAACCGTTGCTTGGCTATGTTACCGATTTGCTCAGCCCCTCTTATAGTGTTGTTAGTTGCAGGTGAAGTTGAAGATTGCTCCATGGTGGACAGGGTTATGTTGGGATATCAAAATATCTCTTATATTATTAATGCATCTATATACTTGGTAAAGGGTGGAAGGCTCGGCCTTATGCCTGGTGTTTTGTTCCACTCTTGTCGCCCTAGTTTCTGTCATACCGGTATTATGTCCTCGGATTTTGCGTTCCTTACATGTTCGGGTGATTTATGGGACCCCCTTGACAGTTCGCTTGGAATAAAAGTCCTCCAGCAAGGCCCAACATTGGTTTTACCATTTGCCTCACCTAGCCCTTTTTCCCTTGGGAGTCGCGCTCTCGAGGGTCATCTTATTTTTACCCCCCCCCCCCGGGCCAGTGCTCATCGTGAGTGTTGGTCCAACCTGTCAGCCGCCGGTGGCCACCAGGGGCAACTCTGGACTGGCCTACCGGAAGTTTGGACAATCCGGTGTGCCCTGAGAACGAGATATGTGCAGCTCCAATCATGATTTGTCGGCACATTCGGGCGGCTTTGCTGGTCTTGTTTTACCATTGTCAAAATGTCTTGTAAACCAGGATTCCGAGACTGATCAGGTCTTCTTGGGAGAAGGAATATCCTTCGTTGAACGCGAGAGCTTATCATGGGCTAAGTTGGGACACCCCTGCAGGGTATAAACTTTCGAGAGCCGTGCCCGCGGTTATGTGGCAGATGGGAATTTGTTAATGTCCGGTTGTAGATAACTTGACACCAGATCCGAATTAAAATGCATCAACCGCGTGTGTAGCCGTGATGGTCTCTTCTCGGCGGAGTCTGGGAAGTGAACACGGTCTTTGGGTTATGTTTGATGTAAGTAGGAGTTCAGGATCACCTCTTAATCATTGCTAGCTTCACGACCGTTCCTTTGCTTCTCTTCTTGCTCTTATTTGCGTATGTTAGCCACCATATATGCTTAGTCGCTGCTGCAACCTCACCACTTTACCCCTTCCTTTCCCATTAAGATTTGCTAGTATCGATACCCATGGTAATGGGATTGCTGAGTCCTCGTGGCTCACAGATTACTACAACAACAGTTGCAGGTACAGGTTATGCGATGATCATGACGCGAGAGCGATGTTTGCTTGTTTTGGAGTTGTTCTTCTGCTTCTTCTTCGATCAGGGGATAGGTTCCAGGTCGGCAGCCTGGGCTAGCAGGGTGGATGTCGTTTGAGTTTCTATTTGTGTTGCATCCATAGTCGGATGGTGCTCTTATGTATGATGATGTTGTATTCGTGTGGCATTGTATGCCTTTTGTATGTATCCCTACCTATTATGTAATGTTGACGTAATGATATACACCTTGCAAAAGCGTCTTCAAGATGCCTTCTATCCTTGGTGGGACCTTCGAGTTCCTTTAGGATAGGGTCGCATCTTGGGCGTGACAAGTTGGTATCAGAGCCTCGACCGACCTTAGGAGCCCCCTTGATTGATCGTGTAGTTTGGCCGTTGTTGAGTCTAGAAGAAAACTATTTTCGGAGTCTAGTTATATCGGAGAGTAGGGATTCTTTTTACTCCTCAGCCCCTTCGTCGCTCTGGTCAGGAATCTTGACGTAGGTATTTTGACTTACTCCTCTTCCCCTTCAAATTTTTCTTTAGGATCACGCAGTTGGTTTTCCGATCGTTGGTTCTCAGCTCTTTTTCATCCGGTGCATTTCTCGTCAAGTTGACTCGAGCCTCTTCTTCGCCAAGTTCAATCCTCAGTTGTTTTCTTTTCCCACCCGCCCACCCTTCTTCCTCTCGGAACCGGAGTCCGTAATCGAGTATCCATCCTACTCGTGCGAAGTCTTTGCTTTCTTTCCTCAATGATTTCAACCGGTGTTTTTCTCTTCAAGTTATTCATCGGTTTTTCCCCTTCCAGTTGCCTGTGTTTTTCCCGCCCTCCCACCCTCTTCTTCCCGGAGTATGAGTCTGTTTCGAGCATCAATTTCATTCATGCGGAAGCCCTTCAGTCTTTCGTCAATTGTTTCAACCGGTGATTTCTTGTCTAGTTCGTCATTCTTCATCTCTTTTTCTTTCCGGTGGACTCAATTCAAGTTTTTCGGGTTGATCATATTCTTACTCTCGGCTCAAGTGTTTTCCTTGCTCGTTCGCCTCTCGCCAGTTTATCCTTCCGAAGTGTGCAAGAAATCTCAGGAGATTCATCTGTGTTCCAATTAATTCGAGGGTGTCACCTCATTCAAATATTTCAATTGTTCCGGTGCATCATCATATCTCTTCAACAATCATTTCCAACAGTGTTTCTTTTTAGTGGGCCCTAACCCACAGGTCTTTTCCCAGGATCTTACCTGACTCTTTTGTTTTCCCGGAGCTATTCTCAAATTCTTTTTGAAGTTTGACGTAAGTATGAATTTCATCAGTCAGATGCCATCTCCAAGATCGCTTTCAAATTCTTTTCATCTTTGGTTCAACCCTTCCTCTTCATCATTCTCCCAGAGTATCTCAGAAATTTTGGTGGTGTTTCCCGTCGTCATTTGGGGGACCGAAGAAGAGTTTTTTCATCTAAAGCTTGTTTGTTCTCTCGAAGATTCGTGGCGCTAGCTCGACGTTATCCTATCAAATTGTTTCAGGTCATGCAAATTCTTTTCATCCATCCGGAGCATTCAGGAGTTGCTTTCTCTCTCGATCATCCGGAGGCCATCTTTTCGGAATATCACTCCGTTCTAAGTTTTTCAAATTCGTTCTCCAATTATTCCATATTCGTGCCCCTTCGTTCGTCTCAATATTCTTTCGGTGCTTCGCTCAAGTGTTCTTTAGCAGCCCATGATCTCTTTGTTCTTTTGCATCTAAATCCCCACTAGCATATTGGTTTTTTTTCTAATTCTTCACGGTGATTCATTCTCTTTCATCATTCAATTTTTGAATTCTTACGGTGATTCGTTCAAGATTCTTTTTCCTTGATTATCATATTAATTCATTCGTTCTTTTCAATCCTACCGATGGTTCATGAAGACTTTCTCAAGTTTGCGATATGTCACTTCTCAATCCTTTTCAAGGAAAATAAGTAGTATGCAAAATCCATTGCTTGTCATCAATTTAATTTGATGAAGGATAGGCATACAATAAATCTTATTCTTATATCCTCCAAGTGAGTAATCCCTTCCTTCGGAGTTTGTTCTTGATGAATAAATTCTAGTTCCAAGTGTTTTCATCTTTTTTTCCGGAGTTTAAATTTCCTCGGCCATTTCGTCGGGATATCCATTTAAATCACCGCAAGGATCATCTTATTCTTTCATCCTTCATTCCTATCTCGTCATCCTTTTGTTACCGGAGTTCTTCATGGTGGTTCTTCATGATATAATTCATTCCTCAAGTGTTCATCAAGATTCTTCTCGAAGGAGCTCAAGTATCTTTCCTTTTGCTTTTCGAGGTGCAATTAATTCTCCGTATTCTTTTGAAGTGGAGTTTTGCATTTCTTCGTTCTTAGCTATCCAAATCATTTCCTTTTGTGGCCGGTTATCACCTTATGATCTTGAGATGTTACCTATAAGACCACAACAAGCTTATTCTTTTCGTTGTTGATTTTCTCAACAACTCCATTCAATCCTTTCTTCTAAGGTTGCATTCAATTTATTCGTGGCACAAGTTGTCATTGTCTTCTTCGCTCTTTTCATCCAACTCTTTCAATTCTTTCCGGAGGTTTTGTGTCATGTCTTCATCAAGTATCATTCCATCCTCTCAAGCTCATGTTCTATTCCTTCCATCTTCAGCCGGAGTGCTGCCTAAATCCTTTCAGTCTTATCCGTGCCTTATCTCCTTCTAATCGGAGTGGTTTCATAGTCTATCTGATTCTGTGAGCTTTCAATTCTTGCCATTCTCGCCGTTCCTCTCTTTTCTCGAGTGCTCTCAATTCTTTGTTTCCTCTCTTGAGTTCTTGTTTCACCAAATCCCCTTTTCCCTTCTGTCTCGGTCCTAAGATCTCGGGACGAGATCTCTTGTTAGTGGAGGAGTGTTGTAACGCCCCGGATCCGATGCGCCAGGTGTCTGCCAGTTATTCGTCATTGTTGCCATGTCATTAGCTTGCGTGTTGCATTTTATCATGTCATCATGTGCATTGCATTGCGTACATGTTCGCCTCATGCATCCGAGCATTTTCCCCGTTGTCCGTTTTCCAATCCGGCACTCCTATGTCCTCCAGCGTTCCCCATTTGTCTCCTCTTGTGAGTGGGTGTTAAAATTTCTCGGAATGGCTCGAGGTTTGCCAAGCGGCCTTGGTACACCACCGGTAGACCGCCTGTCAAGTTTCGTGCCATTTGGAGGTCGTTTGATACTCCAACGGTTAACCGGGTAACCGTAGAAGTGCCTTTCTCTTTACAGCCCAACACCCCTTCAAAGTGGCCAAGAACCCAGCAAACTCCCCTCCATGCTCTCGGTCGTTCGATCACGATCGCATAGCCGAAAACCGCACCTCATTTGGACTCTCCTAGCTCCCTCTATCTATAAATATGCCCTCCCCGTCCAAATTCGCGGATGATTTCCCCCTAACCCGTCTTCTTCCACCCCACGCCGCCGGACACGTCCGGTCCGGCCGGACAGAAATCCCGCTGCCGCCCTCGTCCAAAAAGGGTGCGCCACGTCGCCCGGGCCACCCCACTTCGCCACGCCTCCACCGCGGGCCCGCCTGGCCCGTGGCCGGCCCTCCCGCGCCGCCAACCGGGCCCGTGCCCCGCGCCCTCCCCATGCGCCGCCTCCCGCGTGTCCGCGCATCCACCGCCGCCGGCGCCTCCGCCGCCGCCCGCCGGCGCCTCCCCGTCTGCGTGCCCAGGAGCTCCTCTGCCGCTGCTCGCCCTCCGTGCTCCCGTGCGCCCCCCTCTCCCAACGCGCCTCCGTTGCCATGGTGTGGCTCTGCGCCTCCCTGTCGCCGGCGACCTCGCCGCCGCCGGCCTCGTCTTCGCCCGGACCGGCCGGGAACCGCCGGGAATGGGCTCCCGACGCCCGGATCCGGCCTCCCCTCACCGGATCTGGCCTCCCTCGCCTTCCTCCCCTTCGCTGGACTGTCGTACCGCCATCCACCATCGCCGGCCGCCGCCGCCATGGCTCGGGATCAAGCTGGGAGCTCGTCCCGCTCACCTGTGCGCCTGCTCGTGGGCCCCTCCCCGGCCCAGCAGCGCCCGGCCCAGCCGGCCTGCCTCCTCCATCCTGGGCCGAAGCCCGCTAGGTGAGCACCCACTAGATACCGCCCCGGTCGCAGTTTAGTTATTTTGCGCTCGTCCATTTTTTTTCCAGAGATGACTAAGTCCCTGAGATTTTGACATTATCATGCCATGTTCTTCGCATCATAACTTGTTGCATACCATTCTGTTTCGTGCGTGTAATATGTCAAATTGTTCGCCTCGATGAGTACTTCATTTCATTCCATTGCATCATGTTCATTGGAGCTCATCTTGATGCCTGCATCATTGTTACAATAGTGCTATGTGATGTTAATCTGCTGAAACTGTTATAACTTGATGATTTGTCATTTTTGTTGCATTTGATGTGTGCATCCTATGAGCATGAGCTCTACATGTGTTTTGAAGTATGCCATGACATGTTTACAGTGGTGCCATCCATGTATTTTTGTGATTCTTGTACTGAGTGCATCGAGCTTGTTAAGTGGGGTACTTGCTGTTGCTATTTTCCTGACTGATTCTGTTATAATATGATGCTATGCAAACCTGCTGCTACAAGTCATTCTATGCATAATCCGAAGATGTTCACTAAGGATGTTTTGTTATACATGTCATCCTCTATCCGTTCATGCCCCTGGTTGCATTTATATCCTGCTGTAACATGTTGTTATCTTGCTCCAAACTTGCTAAATAATGTTGCTGTCAGCCTATTAACATTATGTTCAGTTTTTCCATGTGCCTTGCTAGTGATCCATGTACCCTATGAACTTGCTCTTGCCATGCTTAGCTTCTCAAACATGTCTTATTACTGTTGGTTGCCTTGCCATGCCATGTATTGCTCCATGGTGAGTGGTTCAAGCTCACCAACATGCCTACTTATTGTTGTTCCTACCATGTATGAATCTGTCATATTATTTGCCATGTTTACATGGGTGCCATCATATCTTCTGATCCTTTTTCGCTCATGGTCAGTAAGGGACATTTGTTCTATGCTATAAGTAGATTAATGCCATGTCTTTGTTTGCCATGATAGCTTCCTGTAATATGTTGTTTGATAGCCCTAAACATTGCAACCTGATGTTATTTCTGCTAAGCCTGAAACTGTTATTATTTGCAATCTTGCCATGTCCTTTTGAGCATGTTCTAGTAGCTTCTGGAGATAGCTCAGTGTTCATGTTTTGTCATGCTTTACCTGTACTTCATGCACATGCCTTTTGTTATTATGTTGAGATGTTGTAGCTTGTTGGTTTGATGTTTGCAATATGCCTAGTTGCTGTTTTGGACAGATTGTTGTTATGACTTGTATAAGAGTGTATGTGTTGAACCGTTGCTCCATTTTGAGTGTATATGAAACTTGCTTAGAATTGCATGTAGTTTCATATTATCATGTTGCATCATTGTTTTGGTGTGTTTGCTTGATGTTTGTTTGCATATTGCATCAATGCCATGTTGAACTTGTTTTGCTCATATCTTCTAGGGCGTAGCTCCGAATCTAATGAACTTTATATGTAACTTGACTAGAATTTAGTGTAGTTCATCGTGGTGCATCTTAACTTGCTGTTTAACTACTTGAACTTAAGGTTTATTCAGTTCTGGACCAACTTCTAAATTTTCATGTGAGGACTTACCGGAATTGTTATATGTTGTTCCCAGCCTCATTTAAACTTGCCTTGATGTGTTGCTCTTGTTTGCATCATCTCTTGCCATGAGTAGCTTCATGTAGCTTTGTCATGCATCATACTTGGTTGAGCATCATGTCATGTTTATGTGTTGTGTGTTTACCTCGTTGTTTGCTTCTTTCCGGTTGTGCTCCTTCTCGTTAGTTCCTGTTTCGTTGCGATCGTGAGGATTCGTTCGTCTACGCTTGGTTCGTCTTCGTGGCTTCGTCTTCTTCATGGACTCATTCTTCTTCCTTGCGGGATTTCTGGCAAGATGACCGCTACCCTGGATCTCACTACTATCATTGCTATTCTAGTTTGCTTCGTTCTATCACTTTGCTGCGCTACCTATCACTTGTTCCTCAAGCCTCCCAAATTGCCATGTCAGCCTCTAACCTTGTCACCCTTCCTAGCAAACCGTTGCTTGGCTATGTTACCGCTTTGCTCAGCCCCTCTTATAGCATTGTTAGTTGCAGGTGAAGTTGAAGATTGCTCCATGGTGGACAGGGTTATGTTGGGATATCAAAATATCTCTTATATTATTAATGCATCTATATACTTGGTAAAGGGTGGAAGGCTCGGCCTTATGCCTGGTGTTTTGTTCCACTCTTGCCGCCCTAGTTTCCGTCATACCGGTATTATGTCCCCGGATTTTGTGTTCCTTACGCGTTTGGGTGATTTATGGGACCCCCTTGATAGTTCGCTTTGAATAAAACTCCTCCAGCAAGGCCCAACCTTGGTTTTACCATTTGCCTCACCTAGCCCTTTTCCCTTGGGAGTCGCGCTCTCAAGGGTCATCTTATTTTTACCCCCCCCCCCGGGCCAGTGCTCGTCGTGAGTGTTGGTCCAACCTGTCAGCCGCCGGTGGCCACCAGGGGCAACTCTGGACTGGCCTACCGGAAGTTTGGACAATTCGGTGTGCCCTGAGAACGAGATATGTGCAGCTCCTATCAGGATTTGTCGACACATTCGGGTAGCTTTGCTGGTCTTGTTTTACCATTGTCGAAATGTCTTGTAAACCGGGATTCCGAGACTGATCGGGTTTTCCTGGGAGAAGGAATATCCTTCGTTGATCGTGAGAGCTTATCATGGGCTAAGTTGGGACACCCCTACAGGGTATAAACTTTCAAGAGCCGTGCCTGCGGTTATGTGGCAGATGGGAATTTGTTAATGTCCGGTTGTAGATAACTTGACACCAGATCCGAATTAAAACGCATCAACCGTGTGTGTAGCCGTGATGGTCTCTTCTCGGCGGAGTCCGGGAAGTGAACACGGTCTTTGGGTTATGTTTGACGTAAGTAGGAGTTCAGGATCACCTCTTGATCATTGCTAGCTTCACGACCGTTCCTTTGCTTCTCTTCTCGCTCTTATTTGCGTATGTTAGCCACCATATATGCTTAGTCGATGCTGCAACCTCACCATTTTACCCCTTCCTTTCCCATTAAGCTTTGCTAGTCTTGATACCCATGGTAATGGGATTGCTGAGTCCTCGTGGCTCACAGATTACTACAACAACAGGTGCAGGTACAGGTTATGCGATGATCATGATGCGAGAGCAATGTTTGCTTGTTTTGGAGTTGTTCTTCTGCTTCTTCTTCTATCAGGGGATAGGTTCCAGGTCGACAGCTTGGGCTAGTAGGGTGGATGTCGTTTGAGTTTCTATTTGTGTTGCATCCGTAGTCGGATGGTGCTCTTATGTATGATGATGTTGTATTCGTGTGGCATTGTATGCCTTTTGTATGTATCCCTACCTATTATGTAATGTTGATGTAATGATATCCACCTTGCAAAAGCGTCTTCAAGATGCGCTTCTATCCTTGGTGGGACCTTTGAGTTCCTTTAGAATAGGGTCGCATCTTGGGCGTGACACAACCACACCTGGATAACTTAGTATCTGTAACAAAGTATTTAGTAGCAAAAGTGGTATGATAATAAAGTAACGGTAGCAAAGGTAAAGATAAATGTTTTTGGGTTTTTGTAATAGTTGTAACAGTGGCGACGGAAAAGTAAATAAGCGAAGAACAATATGTGAAAAGCTTGTAGGCAATGGATCAGTGATGGATAATTATGCCGTATGCGATTCCTCATGTAATAGCTATAACATAGGGTGATATAGAACTAGCTTCAGTTCATCAATGTAATGTAGGTATGTATTCCGTAAATAGTCATACGTGCTTATGGAAAAGAACTTGCATGACATCTTTTGTCCTACCATCCCGTGGCAGCGGGGTCCTAGCGGAAACTAAGGGATATTAAGGCCTCCTTTTAATAGAGAACCGGAACAAAGCATTAGCACATAGTGAATACATGAACTCCTCAAACTACGGTCATCACCGAGAAGTATCCCGATTTTTGTCACTTCGGGGTTGTCGGATCATAACACATAATAGGTGACTATAGACTTGCAAGATAGGATCAAGAACACACATATATTCATGAAAACATAATAGGTTCAGATCTGAAATCATGGCACTCGGGCCCTAGTGACAAGCATTAAGCAAGGCAAAGTCATAGCAACATCAATCTCAGAACATAGTGGATACTAGGGATCAAACCCTAACAAAACTAACTTGATTACATGATAAATCTCATCCAACCCATCACCGTCCAGCCAGCCTACGATGGAATTACTCAAGCACAGCGGTGAGCATCATGAAATTGGTGATGGACGATGGTTGATGATGACGACGGCGACGAATCCCCCTCTCCAGAGCCCCGAACGGACTCCGGATCAGCCCTCCCGAGAGAGATTAGGGCTTGGCGGCGGCTCCGTGTCGTAAAACGCGATGAAACTTTCTCTCTAATTTTTTTTCTCCCCGAACGTGAATATATGGAGTTGGAGTTGAGGTCGGTGGAGGTCCAGGGGGCCCACGAGATAGGGGGCGCGCCCTACAGGGGGGCGCCCCCCTGTCTCGTGGACAGGCCCTGGGCCCCCTGGTGTATTTCTTTTGCCCAGAAATTCTTATTAATTCCAAAAAGTGCCTCTGTGGATTTTCAGGACATTCCGAGAACTTTTCTTTTCTACACATAAAACAACATCATGGCAGTTCTGCTGAAAACAGCGTCAGTCCGGGTTAGTTTCATTCAAATCATGCAAGTTAGAGTCCAAAACAAAGGGCAAAAGTGTTTGGAAAAGTAGATAGGTTGGAGACGTATCAACTCCCCCAAGCTTAAACCTTTGCTTGTCCTCAAGCAATTCAGTTGATAAACTGAAAGTGATAAAAAAACTTTTACAAACTTTGTTTGCTCTTGTTGTAACATGAAAAGCCAGCATTCAAGTTTTAGCAAATATTATGAACTAACCATACTCACAATAACACTTAGGTCTCACAATTACTCATATCAACAACATAATCAGCTAGCGAGCCATAATAATAAAACTCGGATGACAACACTTTCTCAAAATAATCATAACATGATATAACAAAATGGTATCTCGCTAGCCCTTTCTGAGACCGCAAAGCATAAATGCAGAGCACCTTTAAAGATCAAGGACTGACTAAACATTGTAATTCATGGTAAAAGAGATCCAGTCAAGTCATACCCAATATAAACTAATAGTAATGAATGCAAATGACAGTGTGCTCTCCAGCGGGTGCTTTTAATAAGAAGGGTGATGACTCAATGTAAAAGTAAATAGATAGGCCCTTCGCATAGGGAAGCAGGGATTTGTAGAGGTGCCAGAGCTCGATTTTAAAATAGAGATTGAATAACATTTTGAGCGGCATACTTTCGCTGTCAACGTAACAACTATGAGATGGTTGTATCTTCCATACTACATGCATTATAGGCAGTTCCCAAACAGAATGGTAAAGGTTTATACTCCCCCAACCACCAACAAGCATCAATCCATGGCTTGCTCGAAACAACGAGTGCCTCCAACTAACAACAGCCCTGGGGGAGTTTTGTTTAATTATTTTGATTTGCTTTGATCTTTTTGGATCATGGGATTGGGCATCCCAGTTACCAGCCCTTTCTCGTGAATGAGGAGCGGAGTCCACTCCTCGTGAGAATAACCCACCTAGCATGGAAGATATAGGCAGCCCTAGTTGTAACATGAGCTGCTTGAGCATACAAAACAAAATTTCATTTGAAGGTTTGGAGTTTGGCACATACAAATTTACTTGGAACGGCAGGTAAATACCGCATATAGGAAGGTATAGTGGACTCATATGGAACAACTTTGGGGTTTATGGAGTTTGGATGCACAAGCAGTATTCCCGCTTAGTACAGGTGAAGGCTAGCAAAAGACTGGGAAGCGACCAACTGAGAGAGCGACAACAGTCATAAACATGCATTAAAATTAATTCACACCAAATATAAGCATGAGTAGGATATAATCCACCATGAACATAAATATCATGAAGGCTATGTTGATTTGATTCAACTACATGCGTGAACATGTGCCAAGTCGAGTCACTCAATTCATTCAAAGGAGGATACCATCCCATCATACCACATCATAATCATTCTAATAGCATGTTGGCATGCAAGGTAAACCATTATAACTCATAGCTAATCAAGCATGGAACAAGCAACTATAATCTCTAAATGTCATTGCAAATATGTTTACTTCATAATAAGCTGACTCAGAAACGATGAACTCATCATATTTACAAAAACAAGAGAGGTCGAGTTCATACCAGCTTTTCTCATCCCAATAAGTCCATCATATATCGTCATTATTGCCTTTCACTTGCATGACCGAACGATGTGTATAATAATAATAGTGCACGTACATTGGACTAACCTAGAATCTGCAAGCATTCAACTCAAGAGAGAAGACAAGTAATATGGGCTCTAAGTTAAATAAACAATCATGCATATGAAAGCCACTAAGCATTTTCAATATGGTCTTCTCGACCCCCAAAGGAAAGAAAAGAAAAGAAAACTATTTACACGGGAAAGCTCCCAACAAGTAAAAGAAGAATGAGAAATATTTTTGGGTTTTCATTTTAATTTCTAATACAAGCATGGAAATTAAACTAACTAATTTTTTTGGTTTTTCTTAAAGTTTTATCAAACACACAAGAACAAAACGAGAAAAGGAAATTTAAACTAGCATGGATAATACAATGAAAGAGTATAAGCACCGACGACTAGTGTGTGAACATGAATGTAAAGTCGGTGAGAAATACATACTCCCCCAAGCTTAGGCTTTTGGCCTAAGTTGGTCTAGTACCAAGGACCGCCACTACTCTCCCGGGTGTAATGGGACGTGTAATCAGGATACCACTAGCTGGTCATCTCCGGATCCCACTGGACAGATGATGCACGATAAGGGTCCAGTTTAGGCTCCGGCTCAGGTTCAGGTTCTGGAGTAAAAGCTTGAGCTCGATGATTGTTCACCGCTTCCGGTGTGACAAGAAGATTTTCTGCAAGCAAATCAAACAACAGAGGCGCAGGCAAAATAATAATCTCAAAGTGTTTCTTATTAAATCTAAGTTTATACAAGAGCATTTTTTCTTCGTTGTCAACAATAAACTTGTGTGGTACCATGTAACGCCCCGAGACCGATGTGCCAGGTGTCGTGCAGTTATTCGCTGTTGTTGCGTTGTCATTGCTTGCGTGTCATGCATCTCATATCATGTCATCATGTGCATTGCATTTGCATACGTGTTCGTCTCATGCATCCGAGCATTTTCCCCGTTGTCCGTTTTGCAATCTGGCGCTTCGTTCTCCTCCGGTGGTCATTTCTACCTTTCTTTCTTGTGTGGGGATTAAACATTTCCGGATTGGACCGAGACTTGTCATGCGGCCTTGGTTTACTACCGGTAGACCGCCTGTCAAGTTTCGTACCATTTGGACTTCGTTTGATACTCCAACGGTTAACCGAGGGACCGAGAAGGCCTCGTGTGTGTTGCAGCCCAACACCCTTCCATTTTGGCCCAAAACCCACCTAACTCTGTTCCATCATCTCGGTCGTTCGATCACGATCGCGTGGCCGAAAACCGCACCTCATTTGGAGCTTCCTAGCTCCCTCTACCTATAAAAGAGCACCCCTCCCCGAAATTTCGGATCATTTCGCGGATGAAACCCTAACTTCAGCCTCTCCGCGCCGCCGGACACTTCTCCCCCGCAGCCCGGACATGTCCGCCGCCGCTTTCGTCCAATCCGGAGCCGACACGCGTCGTTGTGCCCACTTCCCCGCTGTGCGGACCCGCCATGCCCGGATCCGGCCCGTGCCGGGCCGAACCGGCCCTGCTCCGCCGCCGCGCAGCCCGTACGCTGCCTTCACCATCGCGTCGCGCCGCCGCCGTGGAACTCCGGCGAGGCTTCGCCGGATCCCTGCCCGGAGTCTTCTCTGCCACCCGGTCGCGCCTCGCGACGCACCATCGCCGCCGCGGTGAGCTCGCGCCGGCCCCGCCTTCTGCTCCTCCCTCCCTGGTCTCTCTCACGGCCTCTCTCTCTCCCGCAGGTGCTCGCCGGCGACGAGGCGTCAAGCTCGTCGTCCCGGGCCGCTCCCGCCATTTCCGCACCGGATCCGGTGAGCCACCGCCCGGATCTATCCATCCCCGGCGCTCCCCGTCGCTCTCCGGCCGTCGTCGTGCCCTCCGCCCTCGTCGGGAACCCGGTGCGCCGTCGCCACCATTGATCGGGAACCAGATCCCCGCTCGACGCCGTTGACCCTCCGCGTGGGCCTCGCCTCCGGCCCAGTGCAGCGCGCCAAGGCCCAGCAACGTCGTCCTCGCCTCCTGCCGCGGGCGCCAAGGCCCAGCGCCGCCTCGGCCTGCCCTCTCTCCGCGCGCCAGCGTGCCCCCTGCCAGGCCGCTCCTGCTACCGGGCCAGGCCCATGGGTGAGCCACCCACATCCCAGCGCCCCTTCTCCCCTGTGCCTGTTGGGCTGCCCAGTTTCAGCCCGATGCATGTTTTTTTTCCTGTTGCGATTTTGTCTATTATCCTGAGTCAGCCAGTTTTGCAGTTTAGTCCCCCTAGATCATGCATTTACTAACTCACAAATGGTGCATCGGATTAAAATGATTTATATATGAAACTTGCTCAGAATTTTGTGTAGATTAATACTATCCAACTTTCACCTATGTTTAAAATGTTTAAAATGTTGTTTGCATTAATTTGCCCCTATGCCATGCTAATACGGTTTAATTCATAACTAAATAACCGTAGCTCCGAATTAAATAAACTTTATATGTAAATGGGGTAGAATTTTGCCTAGTTTATCATGGTGACCTTTATTTGCATATTAAACAACTCTAAAATTGTGTTTAGGGCAGAACAGTACCAAACCTAATTTATGCTCATGAGGAGTTTCCGGAATTGTTGTTCGTTGCTTCCGGCCTCATTTAAACTTGCCTAGATAGGTAGTTTTGTTGTGCTTCACCTCTTGCCATGTTAATCAACATTTAATATTGTTGGGGTACATAAACGAGAGGGAACTAAATAATTGATGTGGTGTTTTGTCAATATGCATCCCGATGCATATTGAGCTCCACCTAATCTGTAGGATTGTTTGTGCATTTAGCCATGCCCTGCCTCATTAAATCGGACATGCATCATACTCGATTGTGCATCGTGCCATGTTGATGTGTGGGTTGTTTACTATGTTGTTTTCTCTTTTCCGGTGTTGCTTCTTCGGGTTGGTTCCGATAACGTCGTGTTGTGAGGACCCGTTCGTCTACGTCCGTTTGTCTTCTTTATGGACTCGTTCTTCTTCCTTGCGGGATTTCAGGCAAGATGATCATACCCTCGAAATCACTACTATCTTTGCTATGCTAGTTTGCTCGCTCTTTTGCTATGCCATTGCTACGATGCCTACCACTTGCTTGTCAGCCACCCAAATTGCCATGTTCAGCCTCTAACCCACCAATGTCCTAGCAAACCGTTGATTGGCTATGTTACCGCTTTGCTCAGCCCCTCTTATAGCGTTGTTAGTTGCAGGTGAAGATTGAAGTTTGTTCCTTGTTGGAACATGGAGATACCGTTCCTTGTTGGAACATTTATTTACTTGTTGGGATATCACTATATATCTTATTTTATTAATGCATCTATATACTTGGTAAAGGGTGGAAGGCTCGGCCTTATGCCTGGTGTTTTGTTCCACTCTTGCCGCCCTAGTTTCCGTCATATCGGTGTTATGTTCCCGGATTTTGCGTCCCTTACGCGGTTGGGATATTATGGGAACCCCTTGACAGTTCGCCTTAAGTAAAGCTCTTCCAGCAATGCCCAACATTGGTTTTACCATTTGCCACCTAGCCTTTTTCTTTCCCTTGGGTCGGCCAGCCCAAGGGTCATCTTTATTTTACCCCCCCGGGCCAGTGCTCCTCTGAGTGTTGGTCCAAACTAGAGTCCTGTGCAGCGCCCCCTCGGGGAAACTCGAGGTTTGGTTTTAGTTGTATGGAGTGCTCATCTGAGTGTGCCCTGAGAAAGAGATATGTGCAGCTCCTATCGGGATTTGTCGGCACATTCGGGCGGTGTTGCTGGTTTAGTTTTACCCCGTAGAAATGTCTTGTTGTACTGGGATACCGAGTCTGATCGGAATGTCTCAGGTGGAGGTCTATTCCTTCGTTGACCGTGAGAGCTTGTGATGGGCTAAGTTGGGACACCCTGCAGGGATTTGAACTTTCGAAAGCCGTGCCCGTGGTTATGGGCAGATGGGAATTTGTTAACGTCCGGTTGTAGAAAACCTGAACTTGACTTTAATTAAAATGAATCAACCGCGTGTGTAACCGTGATGGTCTCTTTCCGGCGGAGTCCGGGAAGTGAACACGGTTGTTGGAGTTATGCTTGACATAGGTAGTCCAGGATCACTTCTTGATCATACCTTTATCGACCGTGCTTTGCCTTCTCTTCTCGCTCTCATTTGCGTATGTTAGCCACCATATATGCTAGTCGCTTGCTGCAGCTCCACCTCATACCTTTACCTTACCCATAAGCTTAAATAGTCTTGATCGCGAGGGTGGGAGATTGCTGAGTCCCCGTGGCTCACAGATACTTCCAAAACCAGCTTGCAGGTGCCGTTGAGTCCGTGCAGATGACGCAACCAAGCTCAGGAGGAGCTCGATGAAGATCTTGTCCTTTGTGTTGTTTCCGTTCTAGTTGATCAGTAGTGGAGCCCAGTTGGGGTCGATCGGGGACCTTTGTCGCATTTGGGGTTCTTCTTTTATTTTGGTTCCGTAGTCGGGCCCTGATTGTATTTGGTTGATGTAATGCTTTATTCATGTAATTGTGTGAAGTGGCGATTGTAAGCCAACTATGTATCCTTTTCCTTATTATATTACATGGGTTGTGTGAAGATTACCTCACTTGCGACATATGCCTTCAATGCGATTATGCCTCTAAGTCGTGCCTTGACACGTGGGAGATGTAGTCGCATCGAGGGTGTTACATACCATGCTCTTGTAATCTAAAATGTGAGGAGGCAATTTTATCTCCTCCTTCTCATGGTGCCTAATGGGTATCTGAAAATGTTTAGCAAGACGTGCAGCATAGATACCTCCAAATATGGGGCCTTTTGTACGATTCAGGGCTATTTTTTTAATGCATGGATAATTCAGAAAACAGACAGATAATACTATTTTTGCTTTATTTATTCTAAATAACAGAAAGTAAAAAGAGGGTATAGAAGGTTGTGCCTTCTAGTTTCATCCATCTCGTGGTCATCAAAATGAATCCACTAACAAGGTTGATCAAGTCTTGTTAACAAACTCATTTCGAATAACACGGAACCGGAGAAATTTCGAATAACACTAAGTTACCTCAACGGGGATATGAAAATCCCCAACAATAAGAATATCATACTTTTTATTGACAGTAGGGAGAGGAAATTCAAAACCTCCAATAATAATAGTTGGACTTTTTCTAATAGAATTGATGCTATGAACTTGAAATTGTTTCCTCGAAAAGTGTACCATATGCTCATTACCATTAACATGAAAAGTGATATTGCCTTCGTTGCAATCAATAACAACCCCTGCAGTATTAAGAAAAGGTCTACCAAGGATAATAGACATACTATCGTCCTCAGGAATATCAAGAATAACAAAGTCCGTTAAGATAGTTACATTTGCAACCACAACAGGAACATCCTCACAAATACCGACAGGTATAGCAGTTGATTTATCGGCCATTTGCAAAGATATTTCAGTAGGTGTCAACTTATTCAATTCAAGTCTACGATATAAAGATAGAGGCATAACACTAACACCGGCTCCAAGATCACATAAAGCAGTTCTAACATAATTTCTTTTGATGGAGCATGGTATAGTTGGCACACCCGGATCTCCAAGTTTCTTTGGTATTCCACCCTTAAAAGTGTAATTAGCAAGCATGGTGGAAATTTCAGCTTCCGGTATCTTTATTTTATTTGTAATGATATCCTTCATATTCTTAGCATAAGGATTTACTTTAAGCATATCAGTTAAGCGCATACGTAAGAAGATAGGTCTAATCATTTCAGCAAAGCGCTCAAAATCCTCATCATCCTTTGACTTGGATGGTTTAGGAGGAAAGGGCATGGGTTTCTGAACCCATGGTTCTCTTTCTTTACCATGCTTCCTAGCAACAAAATCTCTCTTATCATAACGTTGATTCTTTGATTGTGGGTTATCAAGATCAACAACAGGTTCAATTTCTACATCATTGTTTTTGCTAGGTTGAGCATCAACATGAACATTATCATTAGGTTCATGTTCATCACCTGATTGTGTTTCAGCATCAGAGATAGAAATATCATTGGTATTCTCAGGTGTGTCTACAGTGGGTTCACTAGAAGCATGCAAAGTCCTATCGTTTTTCTTTTTCTTCTTTTTAGAAGAACTGGGTGCCTCTAAATTATTTCTCTGAGAATCTTGCTCGATTCTCTTAGGGTGGCCTTTAGGATACAAAGGTTCCTGAGTCATTCTACCAGCTCTAGTAGCCACTCTAACAGCAAAGTCATTTTTATTATTTAATTCATCAAGCAAATCATTTTGAGCCTTAAGTACTTGCTTAGCTTGAGTAGCAACCATAGAAGCATATTTGCTAACGAGTTTGAGTTCATCTTTAACTCTAGCCAGATTATCGCTTACGTGTCATATCTCGGAAGCATTATTCTTTAACTCTCTACCAATATAGGCATTAAAACTTTCTTGTCTAGCCATAAAGTCATCGAATTCATCTAAGCATGGGCTATGAAATTTAGTAGAGGGTATTTCAACTTTATCATATCTATAGAGAGAATTTATCTTTACTACCTGTGTCGGGTTATCAAGACAATATGGTTCTTCAATAGGCGGTATATTAACACCATGTATTTCTTCAATAGGAGGTAAATTCTTAACATCTTCAGCTTTAATACCTTTTTCTTTCCTTGATTTCTTTGCCTCTTGCATATCTTGAGGACTGAGAAATAAAACACCTCTCTTCTTCGGAGTGGGTTTAGGGATAGGCTCAGGAGTTGGCTTAATTGGTTCAGGAATTGGCTCAGGAAGATTCTAATTATTTTCATTAGTCAACATATTATTCAATAATATTTCAGCTTCGTCGACTGTTCTTTCCCTGAAAACACAACCAGCACAATTATGCAAGTAGTCCTTGGAAGCATCGGTTAGTCCATTATAAAAGATATCAAGTATTTAATTTTTCTTAAGAGGATGATCAGGCAAAGCATTAAGTAACTGGAGAAGCCTCCCCCAAGCTTGTGGGAGACTCTCTTCTTTGATTTGCACAAAATTATATATTTCCCGCAAGGCAGCTTGTTTCTTATGAGCAAGGAAATACTTAGCAGAGAAGTAATAAATCATATCCTGGGGACTATGCACACAACCAGGAGCAAGAGAATTATACCAAGTCTTAGCATCACCCTTTAATGGGAACGGAAATATCTTAAGGATATAAAAATAGCGAGACTTCTCATCATGAGTAAACAGGGTAGCTATATCATTCAACTTGGTAAGATGTGCCACAACTATTTCAGATTCAAGGCCATAAAAAGTATCAGATTCAACTAAAGTAATAATTTCAGGATCAATCGAGAATTCATAATCCTTATCAGTAACACAGATAGGTGAAGTAGCAAAAGCAGGGTCAGGTTTCATTCTAGCATTAAGAGACTGCTGCTTCCATTTAGCTAATAATTTCTTAAGATCATATCTATCATTGCAAGCGAAGATTTCCCTAGCAGCTTCTTTATTCATAACATAACCCTTAGGAACAATAGGTAATACATAATCATTGGGAGAACCTTCATCATCACTATCATCAATAATAGCATCGTGAATATTTTCATTCCCCCTAACTCTAGCAAGTTGTTCGTCAAGAAATTCACCTAATGGCAAAGTAGGTTCACGCACAGAAGTAGTTTCATCATGCAAAGTAGAAGTGGCATCATCAATAATATGCGACATATCAGAATTCATAGCATTATCAGGTTTAGGTGTCGCAAGCCTACTAATAACGGAAGGAGAATCTAGTGCAGAGCTAGATGGCAGTTCCTTACCTCCCCTCGTAGTTGAGGGCAAAATAGTAGTTCGATCGTCTTTCAAGTTCTTCATAGTGATCAACAGATATAAATCCCAAGTGACTCAGAGAATAGAGCTATCCTCCCCGGCAACAGCGCCAGAAATTAGTCTTGATAACCCACAAATGTAGGGGATCGCAACAGCTATCGAGGGTAAAGTATTCAACCCAAATTTATTGATTTGATACAAGGGGAGCCAAAGAATATTCTTGAGTATTAGCAGTTGAGTTGTCAATTCAACCACACCTGGATAACTTAGTATCTGCAGCAAAGTATTTAGTAGCAAAAGTGGTATGATAATAAAGGTAACGGTAGCAAAGGTAAAGATAAATGTTTTTGGGTTTTTGTAATAGTTGTAACAGTAGCAATGGAAAAGTAATAAGCGAAGAACAATATGTGAAAAGCTTGTAGGCAATGGATCAGTGATGGATAATTATGCTGGATGTGATTCCTCATGTAATAGCTATAACATAGGATGAGATAGAACTAGCTCCAGTTCATCAATGCAATGTAGGCATGTATTCTGTAAATAGTCATATGTGCTTATGGAAAAGAACTTGGATGACATCTTTTGTCCTACCCTCCCGTGGCAGCGGGGTCCTAGCGGAAACTAAGGGATATTAAGGCCTCCTTTTAATAGAGAACCGGAACAAAGCATTAGCACATAGTGAATACATGAACTCCTCAAACTACGGTCATCACCGAGAAGTATCCCGATTATTGTCACTTCGGGGTTGTCGGATCATAACACATAATAGGTGCCTATACACTTGCAAGATAGGATCAAGAACACACATATATTCATGAAAACATAATAGGTTCAAATCTGAAATCGTGGCACTCAGGCCCTAGTGACAAGCATTAATCATAGCAAAGTCATAGCAACATCAAATCTCAGAACATAGTGGATACTAGGGATCAAACCCTAGCAAAACTAACTTGATTACATGGTAAATCTCATCCAACCCATCACTGTCCAGCAAGCCTACGATGGAATTACTCACGCACAGCGGTCAGCATCATGAAATTGGTGATGGAGGATGGTTGATGATGATGACGGCGATGAATCCCCCTCTCCGGAGCCCCGGACAGACTCTAGATCGGCCCTCCCGAGAGAGATTAGGGCTTGGCGGCGGCTCTGTGTCGTAAAACGCGATGAAACTTTCTCTCTGATTTTTTTTCTCCCCAAACGTGAATATATGGAGTTGGAGTTGAGGTCGGTGGAGGTCTAGGGGGGCCACGAGATAGGGGCGCGCCCTACAGGGGGGCGCGCCCCCCTGTCTCGTGGACAGGCCCTGGGCCCCCTGGTGTATTTCTTTCGCCCAGAAATTCTTATTAATTCCAAAAAGTGCCTCCATGGATTTTTCAGGACATTCCGAGAAATTTTCTTTTCTACACATAAAACAACATCATGGCACCTGCTGAAAACAGCGTCAGTCCGGGTTAGTTTCATTCAAATCATGCAAGTTAGAGTCCAAAACAAGGGCAAAAGTGTTTGGAAAAGTAGATACGTTGGAGACGTATCAAGGTCCTACAATGACAAAAGATCTTCTAGTCGTGAGCGAAATTGCTACAATTGTGGAAGACCCGGACACTACTCCAATGAGTGTACGGCTCCATAAAAAAGAGAAGACTCACCTAAAAGGAGAAGCAAAAGGGAAGAATCACCTCCAAGGGAGAGAAGGAGTAGAGGTGATCACTATGAACGAAGAACCTCTTGAAGAAGCAAGGATTCGGAAAGGAAAGACAAGTCATCAAGGAGCTACATAAAACGAAGACATCAAGAACATGTTGGTGAATGGGTATCCGGCTCCGACTCCGACCACCACTCCGAGAGAAGTTATCACTCCGACTCCGAATATACTCAAGATGAAGGTGTTGCCGGTCTAGCACTTGTGTCAACCAACTCCTATGGCATATTTGATTCACCAAATGAAGGAATTGGAAGATGCTTCATGGCTAAAGGCCCCAAGTTAACACATCCCGAGTATGTTGATTTCAATAGTGATGAAGATGACTTGCTAGGTGGTGATGATTTACTTGTTGACAACTCTAGTGATGAATACTATGATGAAAATGCTAATAATCATGCTAATCAAGATGAAACGAATGACAATGGTAAGAAGGAGATTGAGCGTCTAACTAAAGAACTAAACACTCTTAAGTTAGCTCATGAAACTACTTTAGAAGATCATCGAGAACTTTTAAAAACTCATGAGAAGCTACGCTTCGAGAAGCTCAATCTTGAGCAAGAACATGGGTTGTTAAAAGCCATCAATGATGATCTTCGGAAGAAAAGTTCTTCTTACATTGCCAAGCGTTTACTCTTGTCTACTAACATGTCACAAGTAAAATCTAGCAACAAGGGCAAGAAAGATTCTTCTTCTTGTAGTAACAATAATCATGCTAAATCCAATATTGTTGCTTCTAGTAATTCTCTTGATTCCACTAATGATTCTCTTAGCCAAGTTACACTTGAGCAATAAAATATCTTATTGAAGGGAATTATAGATAAAGGTGTTTGCAAGAGCCTTGCCAGAAGTAAGCAATTTGAGGAAATTGTACTAAGCAAGGAAGGCACCAGAAGAATCAAGGTGTTGGTTTTGAATGAAAGTTCAATGCCAATGGAGTTGAGTGGGAAGAAGATCAATACCCCAAGATGAAGTTTGTTCCTCAACAAGAGAAGTATGATCCTACTTCCTTCAAGGGGACACAAGCTCAATATGATATTCCACCACAAGACCATAAGCTAAAAGGAAAGACAAGCTTCAAGAGGAGATTGATGCATTTGAAGATGCTCCAAAGGCCTTGGTCAAGTGGGTTCCCAAGACTACATCAAGTTCTACTTCATCAATTACATCTACAATCCCAAGGATTCCCATCAAGATGATGTGGATCCTGAAGAAGAAGAACTAGAGAGTTCTTGAGGGTGACTCCACCAACACTCTTCACTCATATTAATTTTGGCAAGGACAAGTGCAACCAACTTCCACATCTTTCACTAGTTCAAGGAGTCACAAACCCTCTTGTTGGTAAGACAAGGAACAAGGTAATGTAATGCTTGCATGGACATCATTATGTATGTGCATCACTCTATGTCTATGGATATCCTTGTTTGTTCCTTGTGGGACTAACCCATGTAGGTATTGAAAGTGCAACTCACTCCAATGGATTGCTCCAAATGATCTACATCAACAATGAGCATCCACATCTTCAACATCCACATGAAGTCATCATCGACAAAACCCAAGGTTAGTTCATCCCTCTTAGGGGGGATATCACATCTAGGGGGAGCTTTACTCTAAGAATTGAGCTAAAGCAACTCTAATGGTGTGAAAACAACAATGCTTTATGTAAAAGTGGTAACCCCACTTGTGCTTAAACGATGAGTATGACCTATGATCAAATGTTCTCATTTGACACCTAAGTCAATATACTCATATATAGATGACCTAGTCATCGCCAATTGCTTTATGGATACTAGAGTGTTTGTGCATGCTTTGCCACATATTTTATTTGCCATTTTATTGTGTGAGCATGTTGATTGTATACTTTTCTCATTCGAGGACATCCATTTGTTGCTTTGATTGTTTGGCTCTTCTTCTTTTGCCAAATGGATGGACAAGAATGCCTAAGAACTTCCTCTAGCTATCTATGCTTTTCTCGTCTCAAACTCTATTCATGCTACATCACAAAGTTTGAACAAGTCAAATTCGAACCCTCTAGGTGAGGAGCACTCAGAGTCACCGATTCGTCATAGACTTAACTTCCAAAACCTCTCTGTGCATTTCGGTCTGACCGATTCATCCATTTTGATCATACCGAGTTCACTGAGTTGATCTAGTTTTCAATCTCGGTGCAACCGATTAGAACTTTTCGGTCACACTGAGTTGCAGTAACCGCTTGCGATTCTGCATCTCGGTGCCACTGAGTTGTTCCACTCGGTCGCACGGACGGTGTCAGGATATATATACCGACGGGTCAAATTTTGGAAATTCCTCCGAAACCTCTTCGCCCGCACGTGTCCTTCTCTATTGCCTCGGGTCTCCGGATCGTCCTCTTGTCGCCAGTGACCTCCCGCCGCTAGTCTCCACCGCCGTCAACAGAAATCTACACCTTAGTTGCCGCCATAGCAAGCTCGTCGCCAAGTTAGGGTATGAGTTCGACACTTTGTGCAATTTTTTACCTCCAATTCTTAGCACAAAGACAATGTCATGTTTCTTACCAAGTATGAGATCAATCTATCCAGAGAAAACTTCCATTAGATTAGTTTTGATTTGCAAATTTAGGGTTAGGTTTCTGCCGAACTTATCTTGGACCGACCAAATTGTAGAAATCGGTCTCACCGATTTGGCTTAGGCCATTGCACTTGTGATTTTTAGTTCGACCAAAAATTGCAAATCGGTGTGACCGAGTTTAGGACTTTGTGAAACCCTAGCAAACTCGGAGTCACCAAACTGTGTCTCGGTCAGACCGATTCCACTAGTTTAGACTCCAAAATTGCTTCGGTGTCACTGAGTTTAACAAATCGGTACCTCCGAAATGCTTTTTGTGGAAAACTAAAACTAAGTTTTTGGCTCATTATTTTTGCAAAAAGTTAGGACTTTGTGATGCTCATCCACTCTATCTCATCTACATCTATTCACAGGGTCAGCTCTTAGTTTGCAGTGTCAGTATGTCTGATCGGAGTGATAGCTAGAACAAGTCTGAGGAGTAGATGGACCTAAGTGAGGGCACTAGTCCCTCTGGCAGCTTTGATGAGGGTAGCAGGAGCACACCAAGCAACTTGCTTAAGGCACAAACTAGGCAGAGAAAGAAGAAAACCTCAGATTCAGAGGATGAAGACTTTGAAGTTGAGGAAGTGACTTCAAAGAAGAAGGTGCTCAAGAAAGAGTATGCTGCTGCTGCTTCCACCAAGCCAGGTCAGCACAAGAAAGCACCTGCCAGGAGAGTGCAAATGTCAAAGGCAAGGGCATCAACACAAGAGGTAATCGAATTCACTCTTGAGGCTAGGGAAGATGGAGATGGCGAGAAGAGAAAAGAAAGGATCAGGAAAATAGTTGCAAGAGTGCTTGGAAATCCTTCAATGAGGAGAGATTCTGCAGGACAGGAGGAAGAAGAGGATGTTGCACCTCCTCCCAAGTCACAAAAGCTGATGGGGGATGCCATCAAGTCTGGGGCTGCTCCTTCAAAGCCCAAGACTGCCCCCAAAGCTCCAGCTCAAACCTCCAAGTCTGCACCTAAGAGAAGCACTAGGAACATTCACTACTGGAATCAGGGGTTTTGCCGTCTGCTTGCGGACAGCAAAGGAGGTCTTTGCCATCAGCTACCAAACAACAGACGGCAAAGAACTCGCAGACGGCAAAGAAGGTCTTTGCCATCTGTCATTTCTTTGTTGTCTGCTGGCAGATGCCAAAGAATCTTTGCCATCTGTCAGCGGACGGCAAAGGGGTGCCATCGGATGCAAGTATACTGCAACGGTCCAAGCCCACTCTTTGTCGTCTGCTCACGGACGGCAAAGATTCTTTGCCATCTGCTGGCAGGCGGCAAAGAGGGGGCTATCTTTTTTTACGGGTAAAAAAAACCATTGCCCCACCTACTCTATCTCTATCCCCTCTCTCTCCGCCCCTCTCTCTCTCTGCCCACCCCTCTCTCTCTCTCCCGCTCGTCTCTCCCTCTCCTTCCCGCGAGAAGCTACGCCGGCCGATTTCGGCGAGCTCTGGCGGGATTCGACGACGCCCGCCCCACAGCCGAGAGCCTACCGACCCCGCCTCCCTCGACCCCGCGCCGCTGCGCCACCTCGCCTCTGCCTGCCGGTGTGCGCTGCCACCTCACCGGACCCCAGGAGCCCTGCCACGTCGCGCACCGCCACCTCCCCACAAGCTCGCCGCCCCGCCGCAGAAGCCTCGTCGCCGGTCGCCCTGACCTTGAGATCCGCCGCCGCCATGGGAGCCGAGCACCGAGCTCCTTTGCACCCCGCCCACCATGGGAGATCTGAGGCCGGCCAGGAGGCGGGGATGAGGCGCCGGTGGGCCCTGGGGATCTACGCGGTGGCACTGCTCTGGCTCGCCGCGGCCGCAGCCGGAGATCCCGATCCCGACGAGCTCGAGCGCGCGTGAGTCCCGCTCCTCCGCCCTATTTTTTTCTGTGCCTGCTTGCTTGCTCCGTCTGTGGCTCAGTGCTGTCGATTGCGTTGCATGTGCTTCACGGTTCCTGCAATGCTAATTCTGTTTGTTGTCTCGTTGTTCTTCAGTCCCCACCTTGTTTTAGGTCATGTGCTTCTCGTGTCTCCATTCGTTAGATACAAAGTTAGGTGAGATGTCCAGGAATAATATGTGGTTGGTATACCGTGTCTTGTATTTGGACGAGCTCATGCTAATATGTGGTTGGTACACTACCTGGGCAAGGTCATTTTGATACTGATACTTGTGGGCAGCAGAGGGTTCAAAGCCTGACCATCTACTCAGGTGCTTAATTACGCCCCACGCTTCTTCGTTCCTTGTTCAAATATGATTGGAGTATCTTTATCTCCCGTCTCATGGATCCTGATAATATCCCAGAAGTAAATATTGTTGCTTGCTTCATCTCTACTACTTTCTGTAACTGCTTAGTGTTAAGCTCTTGACTATGCATGTGCGGGTAGTTCTGAACATTTGCTACTAACTGACGCCAAGCACATCCAATTGTGGTTCACTGCAGATTGCCAATGCCAATTTACCAATGATTTCAGGTCTGCGAAAGTTGGATTTTGGATAGGCTTTCAAGAGCGTGACCGAAGCAGAGACACACACATGTTTGTACGCTTGAATTCTGATGCCACCACCTAATACTGCAGATCCGTAGAGGCCATGAATGGCCTAGTGTGTTTCAGGTAAAAAAACAATATTCTGACCACAACCTTGTACTTTCCTCTTGCATAGCATAAACCACCCTCATGATCAACCTGATTACTTATGCGGCAACCTTCTTACATAGGCAGCGCGACAGCAATTCTTCGTCCTCAAAGCATATATTTTCTCCAAGCGATCAACAAAGTGATTGGTCCATTTGGAAGGTACACAAGTTTCTGATGTTTCTGTATATTATGAGATAGAGGGAGTAGTTGTCAGATCTTCTTTTCGTTCAGTACTTGTTGAGGCTGTCATAATTTTCTTGGAAACTTGTAGGGCAGGGTCGAATGGGCGCGCGCGGCGGAGATCGGGTGCGGGGCGTCGCTGTCGCCGTCGATGACACGGTTCGGGATCGCCACGCTCTTCAACGCCACGTCGTCTGCCGTCTCGGAGGCCGCCGCCGCCAACGCCGCGTCGGGCATCGTCCACGCGATGCCGCGGACCGAGCCTGTTGTGTCTGCCGAGTGGCTACACGCCAACCCTAGGGACCCCAATGTGAAGGTATAGCACTTGCTGTTCTGTTGCGCCCTCCCTCTGAAATCTCAATGTCAGTTGCACAATTGGTATAGTCTAGATTTAAGATAGGGTACTCATATGGCTGGGGTTCTGCTGCCGTGGCAATTTGGTCAGCGCTGCTACAAGTGATAAATTTGTTTGCTTAACTAGTGATGCTAGCTAGTACGTGAATTGGTATTTTAGCTGAAAGAGGATTTTGGTGGGCTTTGTTTTAGCACCAGCAGTAATCTCAAGTTTCTTAAAAACAAATGAAGTGCATGTATTACAGTATGCGATGAAGGTCAACGCTCCTCGGATAAACCTATTTCCGAAAAGAAAATCTTGCTACTGAAATAATGCTACATTTTGGAGGCCTTTTCTTTCTGGACATTATTGGCATAGTCTCGGGCTCTCATCACTATGAATAATAGAACACATACTACTAGGAGGAATCACATTTAACTATGCTATTCATAGGGTAGTTTTCTTGCTGTTAAACATGTCCACTGGCATACACTATATCTTATTGTGCTCTTACTTTTTTGTCTAGGTACTTGATGCCTCTTGGTCAGAAGATGATGGCGAGTTCCTCATTCCAATTGAGTTTATATTGTGTAGGTTTCTTCATCATGATCTGGATTGCCGCGGTCATGTTCAGGTCCAATGATATCTTGCGCAAGCAAACCGCTCTCAAGGTTGGTTCTTCATAATAACTTGTCTATCAACGTGCTTCTTCTGCTTCTAGAGGTTAATTAATTGTTCTGCCAAGCAGACTGCTCTCAAGGGCTTTTTCTTATCTTGTGTATCAACGTTCTTGTTTTGCTTCTAGCATTGGGTCTGTCCCTTCTATTGAGGAAGCCGGCTGGCAGACTGCTGCCATCACTAAATCCCTAACGCTGGGGCCCGTGTTAACTCCATTTGATTGTCAAATTGCTTAGATAACTCAATTTGATTGTCCTCATAGTGTTCTCACATGCTTAGAAGAGTTGGAAACACTATAAATGTTTTGGTACAGATATGTGCTCTAGAATAGTGATTCTGGCATGCTATATTTTTCATTGCGGTGAATGGTATTCTCTTTTCCCACACAGCATGATTTCCCCTTTTGGGGCCTCTCTGCTTCAAATTATTCCATATGATTGTAATATGTGGCCTTGAAAAACTCCTATGGTTTTCTATGATGCACTCAAACATCATGTCGATCATATCGTATCAAGAGAGGGCATGACATTGCAACCCAGTGATTTTCCTATTATGAGTTTTTAGGTCCTGCGAACCAATTAGGCCCTTGGTCATTTCTTGAACTCAATCAGTAACTCATTTGTGGAAAAAACTTGATGATGTGTGTACCTATGTGTTCTGTTCTGTTTTGAAGTGGATAACATTGCCCCATGTTTCACTTGGAAATAACTTATGTTTATTGAATAATAGGAATTTATGCACCATTTCTATCTGTTCATAACTCTTAAACTAGCACTGCTCTCCTTAAAATTTCTAATTAGGCTGACTGCTGTTTTGTGCTCCACAGATACAACGGTCCGGCAAGCTGCTATGGTGGTCAAGTGTCTGCTGCCTAGGAAAATAGATATTTAGTTTTAGGTCATTTCTTGTAATGTCAGATATGGAGTGCTTGTCTTTAGTTTTTTGTTTTTACTTTGTGAAACTTGCTACCTATGGATGACACTGTGTAATATTGATGAAACTATGTATATGTATGGATGAAACTTGCTACTATTGGTAACATGTGTTGGATATCCTATATTGGTCACACACACACACACACAAACACACACACACACACACACGTGTGTGTGTGTGTGTGTGTGTGTGTGATTTTCTGTGAAAATGAATGGATATAAGAAGAAACAGAATTAATGCCTATTTGGTCTCTTTGCCATCTGCCAGCAGATGGCAAAGAGCCTGCAGTCTTTGCCGTCCGCCAGCAGATGGCAAAGAGCCATGCCCTTTGTCGTCTGCTAGCAGATGGCAAAGAGCCATGCCCCTTGCCGTCTGCTAGCGGACGGCAAAGACCTTTGCATCTTTGTCGTCCGCAAGCAGACGACAAAGTGCCCTTTGTCGTAGCTTGTTCAACCGGACATTTTGCCGTCTGCTGGCTGACAGCAAAGGCCTTTGCCATCCGCAAGGCATGCCTTTGCCGTTAGCCATGGTGGACAGCAAAGTTTCTGGTTCCTGTAGTGATTCTTGCTGCAGAGAAGAACAAGGCCCCGATGCCTGAAGTTGAAGAAGAAGATGATGAAGTCCAAGTGCTCAGAAAACTCAACCCAAAGATACCAGACCATGATGATAATCATCCAGTAGCAGAAAACATGAAGGAAAGAAAAGATGCAGGTCTCGGACTATGAAGACAAGCTAATCCATATGCTCTGAGGAGAAGGACTGCTGTGGACTATAGATTTCACACCAAAGAACAACAAGATTTCGATGAGACAATGCTACTAGACAAGAAGCCCATTGTCTGTGATATGAAGTGGGTTGATTGGGAATATATTGACAAAAATGAAGATCACTTTCTAGGAGTGCATGAAAGCTTCAAGCTCAATGGAGTTGACAAGTTTGTGGGTCAGAAGTTGACCAAGTGGAATGATGAGCTCATTATGCAGTTTTATTCAACAGCTCATTTCTATCCTGATGGAAAGATTGTGTGGATGTCTGAAGGTACAAGGTACCAATCTTCTATTGATGAGTGGGCCAAGCTCATAAATGCCCCCAAAGAAGCTTAGAAAGACATTGATGTCTATGCTAAAAAGAAGAAGGATCACAAGTCCATGGCCAACATGTACAAGGAGATACCTGACAAAGCCTTGGAGACACACAAGTTGGGCTCAGTGTATTACTTGATGTCTGGATTGGCCACAATGAACATCATTTTGAGGCACACCTTGTTGCCCAAATCAGGAGATCACAGGATGATCAAAGGCCATTCCATCAATTTGCTTCAGCTCTTTGACTTGCCCCAGAAATTCAAGGTCATGAGCTTGATTGTTGAGACCATCAAGAGAACAACTGTTGACCAGAAGAGGTCATGTGGATATGCTCCACACTGATGACCCACAAGTATAGGGGATCTATCGTAGTCCTTTTGATAAGTAAGAGTGTCGAACCCAACAAGGAGCAGAAGGAAATGACAAGCGGTTTTCAGTAAGGTATTCTCTGCAAGCACTGAAATTATCGGTAACAGATAGTTTTGTGATAAGATAATTCGTAACGGGTAACAAGTAACAAAGTAACTAAGGTGAAGCAAGGTGGCCCAATCCTTTTTTAGCAAAGTACAAGCCTGGACAAACTCTTATATAAAGCAAACCGCTCCGAGGACACATGAGAATTATCGTCAAGCTAGTTTTCATCATGCTCATATGATTCGCGTATGTTACTTTGATAATTTGATATGTGGGTGGACTGGTGCTTGGGTACTGCCCTTCCTTGGACAAGCATCCCACATATGATTAACCCCTCTCACAAGCATCCGCAACTACGAAAGAAGAATTCAGGTAAACCTAACCATAGCATGAAACATATGGATCCAAATCAGCCCCTTATGAAGCAACGCGTAAACTAGGTTTAAGCTTCTGTCACTCTAGCAACCCATCATCTACTTATTACTTTCCAATGCCTTCCCCTAGGCCCAAACAATGGTGAAGTGTCATGTAGTCGACGTTCACATAACACCACTAGAAGAAAGACAACATACATCTCATCAAAATCAAACGAATACCAAATTCACATGACTACTTATAGCAAGACTTCTCCCATGTCCTGAGGAACAAACGTAACTACTCACAAATCATATTCATGTTCATAATCAAAGGGGTATTAATATGCATAAAGGATCTAAACATATGATATTCCACCAAATAAACCAACTAGCATCAACTGCAAGGAGTAATCAACACTACTGGCAACCCACAGGTACCAATCTAAGGTTTTGAGACAAATATCAGATACAAGAGATGAACTAGGGTTTGAGGGGAGATGGTGCTGGTGAAGATGTTGATGGAGATTGACTCCCTCTCGATGAGAGGACCGGTGGTGATGATGATGGTGACGATTTCCCCCTCTCGGAGGGATGTTTCCCCGGCAGAACAGCTCCGCCGGAGCCCTAGATTGGTTCCATCAAGGTTTCGCCTCGAGACGGCGTCCCTTCGTACCGAAAGCTTCCTTATGATTGCTTCCAGGGAAAAATACACCATATAGGAGAAGATGGGCATAGGGGGGCTGTCAGGTGGCCCACGAGGCAGGGGGCACGCCCAGGGGGGTAGGGCGCGCCCTCCACCCTTGTGGACAGTGGGTGGCCCCCCTCTAGTGCTTTCTTCGCCCAATATTTTTAGTATATTTCAAAACTGACTTTTGTGGAGTTTCAGGACTTTTGGAGTTGTGCATAATAGGTCTCTAATATTTGCCCTTTTCCAGCCTAGAATTCTAGCTTCCGGCATTCTCCCTCTTCATGTAAACCTTGTAAAATAAGAGAGAAAAGTCATAAGTATTGTGACATAATGTGTAGTAACAACCCATAATGCAATAAATATCGATATAAAAGCATGATGCAAAATGGACGTATCACACACATACAGATGTTGATTAACTCCAAGATGCCCAAAGGAGTATACTAGTTGGAAAAGGAGCATCTTCCCTTGAGGCATGATTTTGAGGACAACACTGTTGTCATGAATCCTGAAGATCCCACATCTGTGGAAGCTCAAGAGAAGAGGCAGGAAGCTAAAGCTGAGAAGGCAGCAAAGATGCCAAGTGCTGAAGAAGCTTAACAAGTGTTCCTCAAGTCAAAGCAAGACCAACTTGAATATCTTATTCAAGCTACCTTGAGGATTGAGAAAGGATTGGCCACCCTGACTCAGAACCAGGAGAGCTTGGAGAGAATCATTGAAACAAAATTCTATGATCTTGACTTGAAGGTGACAGAGATACAAACAGCAGTTGAGCAGATCCAGGAAGAATCAGAATAGAGGAAGGGGAAAGCAACCATTGAAGTGTTTTAGAGAGTGCCTAGGGCAGAGAGATCTGCAGCAGTGCCAGTGCCAGACACTAAAGCAACAACATCAGCACCTGCAGCCACAGCTCCAGTTGCCCCTCCAGTGGCAACTCCACCAGCTCCATCAACTTCAATAGATGCTTTCATCCTTGGAGTCCTCTTAACACCACCTCATGAAGATCAAACCTAGAGTGTCGCATATCACTATGCATTTTGGTAACTTGTTGCCAAAGGGGGAGAAAGTGTATAGATCATAGGCTTCGAGGGGGAGAGAGCTTTGCTTCTTTTGCTACTTATTTGCTTGTTTGCTTGGTTGATACTTTATGTCTATGTGTGTGAGATACTTTGTTTGGTCATGTGTTTGATCATATCATGCTTAATGCTTGTGCTTGGATGATGATATTCTCTAACTTTAATGTATGATCATTCACTTTGCCTTGGTGATGAGTGCTTGTTCCTATTTCTATCATTTTGAGCGCTCCACCAAGATGTATGTGACATGGAAGAGTAACCCATGATCCTAATTGCTTGTGCATTTGCATTCAAAAGCAAATCTTAAATAATGCATAAATTTAGGGGGGGGGGGGCTCTTGCTTATCACATACTTCTCAAAGCGACGATGTTTTTCATTCTTATTATCATTTGTCGAAGCTTTGATCTATATGTTGTCATTAATTACCAAAAAGGGGGAGATTGAAAGTGCAACTAATCCCTGGGTGGTTTTGGTAATCCTTAACAACATATAGCTCATTGAACTAATGCTCTTTCGAGATGACCATTTCAGAAAGTTCAATGATTGGTATGGCATGGACTAGAGATGTGGACCATCAAAATGCTAATGACACATATTGGCAACAAGCTCAAGACTCTACATTTTTATTTAAGTGATCCAAGATCACATTGAGTCCATAGGAAAGCAATACTATTAAAAGGGGATGAGGTGTTGCTTAATGGCTTGCTTGCTCAAAATGCTTAGTGATATGCTCCAAAACCCTCAGCCACTTTCTCATTTCCACATATGTCCTAAACCTAAAATTCAAACTCGGCCCCACCGATTTGATATATTCGGCGCCACCGAGTTCATTTGACATAGCCACTGCCACAAACCCTAGTCACTTCGGTCTCACCGATAGGGATCTCAGTATCAACGAGATGGGATTGCAAACTCCCTGTTTCCTTTTCGTAACATTTCGGTCCCACCGAAATGAGCGAATTGGTCCCACCGAGTTCGCAATGCAAATTCCCTATTTCATTTTCGTAACGTTTTGGTCTCAGCGAAATGAGCGAACCGGTCCCACCGAGTTTGCCTGACCAACTCTCTATGTGCCTATTACTGAAATTGGTCCCACCGAGATTACGTTATGCCCTAACCCTAGCGCATCGGTCCCACCAAGTTGATCGTATCAGTCCCACCAAAAAGCATAACGTTCATATTTTGACCTGAATCGGTATGACCGATTTTTACCATTCGGTATCACCGAGTTTGGGAATATCTGTGTAATGTTTAGATTTGTGTGGAGTCTATATATACCCCTCCAACCATTCTTCATTCGTGGAGAGAGCCATCAGAACGTGCCTACACTTCCACCATTCATTTTCTGATAGAGAACCACCTACTCATGTGTTGAGACCAAGACATTCCATTCCAACCACAAGAATCTTGATCTCTAGCCTTCCCCAAGTTGCTTTCCACTCAAATCATCTTTTCACCATAGCCAAATCTGTGAGAGAGAGTTGAGTGTTGGGGAGACTATCATTTGAAGCACAAGAGCAAGGAGCTCATCATCAACACACCATATATTACCTTTTGGAGAGTGGTGTCTCCCAGATTGGTTAGGTGTCACTTGGGAGCCTCCATCAAGATTGTGGAGTTGAACCAAGGAGTTTGTAAGGGCAAGGAGATCGCCTACTTCATGAAGATCTACCCAAGTGAGGCAAGTCCTTCGTGGGAGATGGTCATGGTGGGATAGACAAGGTTGCTTCTTCATGGACCCTTCGTGGCTGGAGCCCTCCATGGACTCGCACAACCGTTATCCTTCGTGAGTTTAAGTCTCCATCAACGTGGATGTACGATAGCACCACCTATTGGAACCACGCCAAAAATCTCTGTGTCAACATTGCGTTTGCTCCCTCCAAACTCCTCCCATTTACTTTCTTGCAAGTTGCATGCTTTACTTTCCGCTGGTCATATACTCTTTGCATGCTTGCTTGAATTGTATTGTGATTGCTTGACTTGTGCTAAGTTGCTAAAATCTGCCAAGAATTAAAATTGGGAAAAGGTTAGGTTTTTAATTGGTCAAGTAGTCACCCCCCCCCCCTCTAGACATACTTTCGATCCTACAGTGCCCCACCTCCCCAAGCAACGTGGGAAAGGGTGTGGGGGCGCACATCCCCTTAGTGGGCTGGTTTGCCCCCTCCCCTTGGCCCATGAGGCCCTGCAACACTTGCCAGCGCCCCCGAAACACCTTTCGGTCATGCTGGCCATAGCCCGGTACCCCCGGAACACTTCCGGACTCCAATACCCTTCGTCCAATATATTGATCTTCACCTCTGGACCATTTCGGAGTTCCTCGTCACGTCCGGAATCTCATCCGGGACACCGAACAACCTTCGGTAACCACATACTATTCCCATTACAACTCTAGCATCACTGAACCTTAAGTGTGTAGACCCTACGGGTTCAGGAACCATGCAGACATGACCTTCGGTAACCACATACCGAAGGTCATGTCCGGAATCTCATCCGGGACACCGAACAACCTTCGGTAACCACATACTATTCCCATTACAACTCTAGCATCACTGAACCTTAAGTGTGTAGACCCTACGGGTTCAGGAACCATGCAGACATGACCAAGATACCTCTCTGGCCAATAACCAATAGCGGGCTATGGATACCCATATTGTCTCCCACATGTTCCACGATGATCTTATCAGATGAACCACGATGTCGGGGATTCAATCAATCCTGTATACAATTCCCTTTGTCCATCGGTATGTTACTTGCCCGAGATTCGATCATGGGTATCCCCATACCTTGTTCAAGCTCGTTACCGGCAAGTCTCTTTACAGGTTCTGTAACACATGATCCCGTGACTAACTCCTTAGTCACATTGAGCTCATTATGATGATGCATTACCGAGTGGTCCCAGAGATACCTCTCCGTCATACGGAGTGACAAATCACAGTCTCGATTCGTGCCAACCCAACAGACACTTTCGGAGATACCTGTAGTGCACCTTTATAGTCACCCAGTTACGTTGTGACATTTGATACACCCAAAGCATTCCTACGGTATCCGGGAGTTGCATAATCTCATGGTCTAAGGAAATGATACTTGACATTAGAAAACCTCTAGCAAACGAACTACATGATCTTGTGCTATGCTTAGGATTGGGTCTTATCCATCACGTCATTCTCCTAGTGATGTGATCCCGTTATCAACGACATCCAATGTCCATGGTCAGGAAACCACAACCATCTATTGATCAACGAGCTAGTCAACTAGAGGCTCACTAGGGACATATTGTGGTCTATGTATTCACACATGAATTATGGTTTCCGATTAATACAATTATAGCATGAACGGCGATTATCATAAACAAGGAAATATAATAATAAACATTTTATTATTGCCTCTAGGGCATATTTCCAATAGTCTACCACTTGAACTAGAGTCAATAATCTAGTTACATTGTGATGAATCAAACACCCATAGTGTTCTGGTGATGATCATGTTTTGCTCGTGGAAGAGGTTTAGTCAACGGGTCTGCAATATTCAGATCCGTATGTACTTCGCAAATCTCTAGGTCATATTGTAGATGTTGCTTCCACGCTCCACTTGGAGCTATCCCAAATGGTTGCTCCACTATACGTATCCAGTTTGCTACTCAGAGTCATCCGGATAGGTGTTAAAGCTTGCATCGACGTAACCCTTTACGCCAAACTCTTTATCACCTCCATAACCGAGAAACATTTCCTTATTCCTCTAAGGACAATTTTGACCGCTATCTAATAATCCACTCCTGGATCACTCTTGTACCCCCTTTCTAGACACGTGGCAAGGCACATATCAGGTGCGGTACACAGCATGTCATATCGTATAGAACCTATGGCTAAGGCATAGGGGACGACCTTCGTCCTTTCTCTTTCTTCTGTCATGGTTGAGCTTTAAGTATTTACTTCACACCTTACAACTAAAGCAAGAACTCCTTCTTTGACTGATCCATTTTGAACTCCTTCAAAATTATGTCAAGGTATGTGCTCTGTGAAAGTCTTATCAGGCGTCTTGATCTATCTCTGTAGATCTTGATCCCAATATGTAAGCAGTTTTACCCAGGTCTTCCTTTGAAAAACTCCATTCAAACAACCCTTTATGCTTTCTAGAAATTATACATCATCTCTGATCAACAATATGTCATCCACATATACTTATCAGAAATGTTGCAGTGCTCCCACTCACTTTCTTGTAAATACAAGTTTCTTGCAAACTTTGATCACCACATCAAAGCATATGTTCCAACTCCGAGATGCTTGCTCCAGTCCATAGAAGGATCGCTGGAGCTTCCATATCTTTTAGCATCCTTAGGATCGACAAAACCTTCTGGTTGTATCACATACATCCTTTCCTCATAGAAACCGTCAAGGAAACTTTGTTTTGACATCTATCTGCCATATCTCAATAATGAACTTAAGCCGACATTCTCGCTTCCGCTTTGTCGACCCCTGCTTTCGCGATTGCTTCCCTCTAAGGCGGAACGCTCCCCTACCGATGCATTTTGACATCCCACAGCTTCGGCACAGCAACTGCTAACATAATTCTAACAGACTTCAGCTTCTCTATGATTGAGAGAGTCTCATCACAGTCAACTCCTTGAACTTGTCAAAAACTTCTTTGAGACAAGTCGAGCTTCATAAATGGTGACATTACCATCAGCGTCTGTCTTCTTCTTAAAGATCCATTTATTCTCAATGGCTTGCCGATCATTGGGCAATTCCACCAAAGTCCATACTTTGTTCTCATACATGGATCCTATCTCGGATTTCATGGCTCCTAGCCATTTGTTGGAATCCGGGCCCACCATAACTTCTCCATAGCTCGTAGGGTCACCGTTGTCCAACAACATGACTCTTAAGACAGGGTCACCACTCAGAAGTTGTACGCACCCTTCTCTACCTACGAGGTTCGATAGTAACTTGATTTGAAGCTTCATGATCATCATCATTAGATTTTTTTTCTTCAACTGACATAGGTGCCACAAAAACATCTTTCTGTGATGCGCTACTCTTTGGTTGAAGTAAAGGTTCAACAACCTCATCAAGTTCTATCTTCCTCCCACTCAATTCTTCTGAGAGAAACTCTTTCTCGAGAAAGGACATGTTCTTAGCGACAAACACTTTGCCCTCAGATCTGAGATAGAAGGTATACCCAATCATCTTCTTTGGGTATTCTATGAAGACACAATTGTCCACTTTGGGTTCGAGATTTTCTGGCTGAAGCCTATCGACATAAGCATCGCAGCCCCAAACCTTAAGAAACGACAACTTAGGTTTCTTGCCAAACCATAGTTCATACAGTGTCATCTCCATGGACTTAGATGGTGCCCTATTTAAAGTGAATGTAGTTGTCTCTAATGCATAACCCCAAAACAATAGCGGTAGATCGGTAAGAGACATCATAGATCGCACCATATCCAATAGAGTGCGATTACGACGTTCGGACACACCATTACGCTATGGTGTTCCAGGTGGCGTCAACTGTGAAACAATTCCACCTTGTATTAAGTGATTGCTAAACTCATAAATCAGATACTCTCCCTTTGATCATATCGTAGGAACTTGGTCTTCTTGTTACGATGATTCTCAACTTCACTCTAAAATTGCTTGAACTTTTCAAACATTTCAGACTTATGCTTCATTAAGTAAACATGCCCATATCTACTCAATTCCTCGGTAAAGGTGAGAAAAATAACGATATCCACCGCACGCGTCAACACTCATCGGACCGCACACATGAGCATGTATGATTTCAAACAAGTCACTTGCCCGTTCTATTGTTCCAAAAAACGGGGTTTTAGTCATCTTGCTAACGAGGCATGGTTCGCATGTGTCAAGTGATTCAAAATCAAGTGACTTCAAAAGTCCATCGGCATGGAGGTTCTTCATGCGCTTTACACCCATATGACCTAAGCGATAGTGCCACAAGAAAGTGGTACTATCATTATCAACTCTACATCTTTTGGCATCAATGTTACGGAATGTGTATCACTACGACCGAGATTCAATAAACCATTCACATTGGGTGCATGACCATAGAAGGTGTTATTCATGTAAACAGAATAACAATTATTCTCTGACTTAAAAGAATAACCGTATTGCAATAAACATGATCTAATCATGTTCATGCTCAACGCAGACACCAATGCAAACAACATTTATCTAGGTTCAACACTAATCCCGAAAGTAGAGGGAGCGTGCGATGGTGATCACATCAACCTTGGAAACACTTCCAACACACATCGTCACCTTGCCCTTAGCTAGTCTCCATTTATTCCGTAGCTTTTGTTTTGAGTAACCAATATTAGCAACTGAACCGGTATCTAATACCCAGGTGCTACTAGGAGTACTAGTAAGGTACACATCAATAACAAATATATCAAATATACTTTTGTTGAAGTTGTCAGCCTTCTTATCTACCAAGTATTTGAGCTAGTCCCACTACCACTGACCATTCCCCTAATAGAAGCACTTCGTCTCGGGTTTGGGTTCTTGGGATTCTTCACTGGAGCGGCAACTGGCTTGCCATTCATGAAGTTTCCCTTCTTGCCCTTGCCCTTCTTGAAACTAGTGATCTTGTTAACCATCAACCCTTGATGCTCCTTCTTGATTTCTACCTTCACGGCCTTAAGCACGACGAACAGCTCCGGGATCATCTTCCCTTGCATGTTATAGTTCATCACAAAGCTCTAGTAGCTTGGTGATAGTGACTGGAGAACTTTGTCAATCACTCTCTTATCTAGAAGATTAACTCCCACTTGATTCAAGCGACTGAAGTACCCAAACATTCTGAGCACATGCTCACTGGTTGAGTTATTTTCCTCCATCTTGTAGGCAAAGATCTTGTTAGAGGTCTCAAACCTCTCAACATGGGCATGAGCCTAAAATACCAATTTCAGCTCTTGGAACATCTCATATGTTCCATGGCGTTCAAAAACGCCTTTGGAGCCCCGATTCTAAGCCGTAAAGCATGGCGCACTAAACTATCAAGTAGTCATCAGAAGTGTCTGCCAGATGTTCACAGCATCCATAGACGATGCTAGAGGGGTTGGCACATGGAGCGGTGCATCGAGGATAGAATCCTTCTGTGTAGCAGTGATGACAATCCTCAGACTACGACCCTAGTCCGCACAATTTCTCACAATATCTTTCAACTTAGTCTCTCTCTAGGAACGTATTAAAACAAGGAGCTAAAGCGCGAGGTATTGATCTACAACATAATTTGCAAGGACAATTTAGACTATGTTCATGATAATGAGTTCAACTAATCAAATTATTTAATGAACTCCCACTCGGATAGACATCCCTCTAGTCATCTAAGTGATACATGGTCTGAATCGACTACGCCGTGTCTGATCATCACGTGAGACGGACTAGTCATCAACGGTGAACATCTCCATGTTGATCGCATCTACCATACAACTCATGATCGACCTTTCGGTGTCTCGTGTTCCGAGGCCATGTCTGTACACGCTAGGCTCATCAAGTCAACCTAAGTGTTTCACATGTGTAAATCTGGCTTACACCTGTTGTATGCGAACGTTAGAATCTAACACACCCGATCATCACGTGGTCCTTCAAAACAACGAACTTTCGCAACGGTGCACAGTTAGGGGAAACACATTTCTTGAAACTTTAGTGAGGGATCATCTTATTTGTGCTACCGTCATACTAAGCAAATAAGATGTAAACATGACAAACATCACATGCAAATCATAAAGTGACATGATATGGACAATATCATCTTGAGCCTTTGATCTCCATCTTTGCGGCGCGACATGATCACTATCGTCACCGGCATGACACCATGATCTCCATCATCATGATCTTCATCATCGTGTCTTCATGAAGTTGTCTCACCAACTATTACTTCTACTACTATGGCTAACGGTTAGCAATAAAATAAAGTAATTACATGGCGTTTATATTGACTCACAGGTCATACAATAAATTAAGACAACTCCTATGGCTCCTGCCGATTGTCATACGCATCGACATGCAGGTCGTAATTCCTATTACAAGAACATGATCAATCTCATACATCACATATATAATTCATCACATCCTTTTGGCCATATCACATCACATAGCATACCCTGCAAAAACAAGTTAGACGTCCTCTAATTGTTGTTGCATGTTTACGTGACTGCTATGGGTTTCTAGCAAGAACGTTTCTTACCTATGCAAAAGCCACCACGGTGATATGCCAATTGCTATTTACCCTTTATAATGACCCTCTTCATCGAATCCGATCCAACTAAAGTGGGAGAGACAGACACCCGCTAGCCACCTTATGCAACAAGTGCATGTCAGTCGGTGGAACCTGTCTCACGTAAGCATACGTGTAAGGTCGGTCCGGGCCGCTTCATCCCACAATGTCGCCGAATCAAGATAGGACTAGTAACAGTAAGAAAATTAACCAAATCATCGCCCACAACTACTTGTGTTCTACTCATGCATAGAAACTACGCATAGACCAAGCTCATGATACCACTGTTGGGTAACCTAGTAATAATTCAAAAAAATTCCTATGCGTCACCAAGATCAATCTAGGAGATGCTAGCAACGAGAGAGAGGGAGTGCATCTTCATACCCTTGAATATCGCTAAGCGGAAGCATTACAAGAATGCGGTTGATGGAGTCGTACCCGCGGCGATTCAAATCGCGGAAGACCCGATCCAAGCGCCGAACGGACGGCGCCTCCACGTTAAACACACGTACAACCCAGGAACGTCTCCTCCTTCTTGATCCAACCAGGGGAGAGGGGAAGTTGAGGGAGAACCCCGGTAGCACGACGGCATGGTGGTGGTGGAGCTCGTGGTTCTCCGGCAGGGCTTCGCCAAGCACTACAGAGGAGGAAGAGGTGTAGGAAGGAGAGGAAGGGCGACACCAGGGCGTGTCAGGGTGCAGCTGCCCTCTCTCTCCCTCAATATATATAGGGGGGAGGGGAGGAGGAGGCGCCATTGGTTTCCCCTACGGGGGCGGTGGCTAGGGCAGATTGGATCTCCCTAGGGAAACCCTAGGGAGACTTGCCCCCCAAGCCAAGCCAGGTGGAGGCTTGCCTCCCAAGCCAGGTGGAGGTGCCCCACCTCCCCAAGCAATGTGGGAAAGGGTGTGGGGTAGCACAACCCCTTAGTGGGCTGGTTTGCCCCATCCCATTGGCCCATGAGGGCCTGCAACACTTGTCGGGGCCCCCGAAACACCTTTCGGTCATGCTGGCCATAGCCCGGTACCCCCGGAACACTTCTGGACTCCAATACCCTTCGTCCAATATATTGATCTTAACCTTCGGACCATTCTGGAGTTCCTCGTCATGTCCGGTATCTCATTCGGGACTCCGAACAACCTTCGGTAACAACATACTATTCACATTACAACTCTAGCGTCACTGAACCTTAAGTGTAGACCCTACGGGTTCGGGAACCATGCAGACATGACCAAGATACCTTTCCGGCCAATAACCAATAGCGGGATCTGGATACCCATATTGGCTCCCACATGTTCCACGATGATCTCATCGGATGAACCACGATGTCGGTGATTCAATCAATCCCGTATACAATTCTCTTGTCCATCGGTATGTTACTTGCCTGAGATTCAATCATCGGTATCCCCATACCTTGTTCAATCTCGTTACCGGCAAGTCTCTTTACTCATTCCGTAACACATGATCCCGTGACTAACTCCTTAGTCACATTGAGCTCATTATGACGATGCATTATCGAGTGGGCCCGGAGATACCTCTCCGTCATACAGAGTGACAAATCCCAGTCTCGATTCGTGCCAACCCAACAGACACTTTCGGAGATACCTGTAGTGCACCTTTATAGTCACCCAATTACGTTGTGACGTTTGATACACCCAAAGCATTCCTACGGTATCCGGGAGTTGCACAATCTCATGGTCTAAGGAAATGATACTTGACATTAGAAAACCTCTAGCAAACGAACTACACGATCTTGTGATATGCTTAGGGTTGGGTCTTGTCCATCACATCATTCTCCTAATGATGTGATCCCTTTATCAACAACATCCAATGTCCATGGTCAGGAAACCACAACCATCTATTAATCAACGAGCTAGTCAACTAGAGGCTCACTAGGGACATATTGTGGTCTATGTATTCACACATGTATTATGGTTTCCGGTTAATACAATTATAGCATGAACAATAGACAATTATCACGAACAAGGAAATATAATAATAAACATTTTATTATTGCCTCTAGGGCATATTTCCAACACACACGACACCCATTGTGCCTACAAACTTGACCTAACAATGGCATATGATAGAGTGAACTGGAAGTTCCTGGAGGAGGCCCTTGAGAGAATTGGATTTCGCCAGAAGTGGATAAACTGGGTCATGGAATGTGTTACCTTAGTGAGGTTCTCAGTGAAGTGTAATGGCGAGTAACTGGATTTCTTCAGACCGACTAGAGGGCTCTGATAGTGTGACCTTCTCAACCTGTATTTGTTTTTGTTTGTTGTAGATGATTTGGTTAAATTGCTCAACAAGGAGGTTGCAGGGGGGAAGGATCGCACCAATTAAAATCGCAAAGAACAACCCTAGTATATCAAATTTGTTGTTCGTGGATGATAGTATGTTTTTCTTCAGGGCCTCGTTGGACCGAGCGGTTGCTCTTAAGCAAGGTTTTGAATAATTTCTAGGAATGCATGGGGCAACTTCTTAGTTCAAGTAAATGTCCATTTCTCTTCAGTGATCAATGCCCGAAGCAGGTGAGAACGGACATTAAAGGGGTGTTGGAAGTGGAAATTACTACTTTCGAGAGCAAATACATGGGTTTACCGACACCGGAAGGAAGGATGAAGGATGAGCTTCCAATCAGTTATGGACAAACTTGGGAAAGGTGCAACAATTGGAACGGGAGATTTATGTCCTATGCTGCAAAAGAGGTCCATGTCAAATCGCTAGTCCAAACACTCCCTTCTTTCACCATGGGAGTGTTCCTGCTCTTGAAAGGCTTCTGAGAAGTATGAAAGAATGATATGTGATTTTTGGTGGGGAGATGAAGGACATAGAAAGGTGCAATGTGATGTCTTGGGAGCGCGTGACCAACCAAAGCGAGCAGGAGGGTCAGGTTCAGAGACCTGCATTTATTCAACTTGTCATTTCTTGCCAAGCAAAGTGGGAGGCTCATTCAAAACCCAAACAGTATGTATGCAAGAATTCTCAAAGCAAAATATTTCCCAAAGGGTGACCTCCTTAGTACGATGTTTCCCTTGGATGCATTGCCGGCTTGGAGAACAATTGAACACGAGCTCGGACTACTTAAGAAAGGTCTCATTTCGAGAGTTGGAAACGGTAAAAATATTCAGATCTAGAGGGACCAATGGATTCCGAGAAAAAAATGGTTTGAGAACAGCAAACTTCATTGGGAGATGCAGACTTTGTTGGGTTAATCAATTTATTAATACACGGAGAAAAGAGTGGGACAGAGAGCTGATTGGGAATTTTTTTACCCCTTTAAAGCGGAGGAGATCTATAAGATTAAAATCCTTCAGTCGAGGTGGAGAATTGCATCGCCCAGCATCATGAGAAAAATGACGTGTTCACTGTCTAGAGTGCATACAAGCTTGCGGCAACTCTAAACCGCAACACATCGGTGGGAGCCTCAAACTCGTCTAGTGCTACTGGGAACATAAGCATATATATGGGATGTTATTTCGAAATTGGACGTCCCGAGAGAATCAAGATTTTCGGTTGGAGGGTTGCGACAAGCAATTTGGCAACAAAAAGAAATAAGTGCACACGCACAATCATTCATGACAGTGTGTGTGACATATGTGGGAACGGAGATGAGGATGAATTTCATGCAGTCATCTCTTGTACCAAAAGTAAGGCGCTAAGATTTTCTATGAGGAAAGTTTGGGGACTACCGGATGAAAAGGAATTTTTTTTTTCATACAGGGACAAACTGACTTAAAATTCTACTGGACAAAAAAAAAATCAGAGATGAGAAGAAGAATACTTTTGCTGATGTCACACACATTTTTGAGATACTGAGGTACTGAGCGGACATATTTTGAGCTTGAAAAAATTGCTATAGAAGTCTCGTAGTTGATGGGCTCGACATACAGCTGAAAGGATCGCGTGGCATCCCGGCTTAATAGGAATGACGCGTAGTTTTTGGGACTTGGTGGCACGCGATGCTGAAATCTTGCACGTCTGCATATGCATCACGATTGCTACTTAATATAGGCCACTGCAAAAAACATTGCGGGTAATTCGCAGGCCAGAGTAAATACGTAAAGTTATACCTGACACGCATGGGCCATGTCTTGTTTAATTCTCGTATGGATACTAGTTGTCTGGTAGCAACACCCCTTGCAGGTGTTGGGTCGGTCTTTAATTCTCATGTCTGTCATAACTGCATTGTAGCTCTTTCTGTGGGTTGCCTTCCTGCGGAGAGCAGGAGAACAGGAGGAGATGGCCCCAGCAGAAACTTTGATACACATGTTAGACTAGCCACAGTGGGAATAACTTCAGCAGTAACATCGAGTCCAACTCAGCAAATTTGCTTATGTGGTAGTGAGTTAATGAGGAGAGATGTAGTTATAGTAACTTAGCTAGTTATTGTAACATCACATGTACCAATGCAATATGAGTCTATAACCTAATAAATGAAGCTTTGCATGTTACCACACATATGTTACTATCCATTATGAAGGTAGTAACATAGTCTAGGAATATGTGTATGTTACTAGTGTATGTTACTCACCATCGTGGCTAGTCTTATAGCATCCCGATACTGGTCCTGCATTTTACTTTTTTGGGTATACGCACGCGCTGATATATATCCAACATGTCCGTCTTCTTGCATTGCAGACTTCTTTTATGGCACTTGTGATTAGGTGGCCAAGCCTAGTATTAATGTGCCACTCATCAATAAGCAGATGAATCAATGGAATGCTGATACAAGAAGCTTTATTCATAGCGACTGATTCATGACGAATTGGATGGTTTTGTGTATAGAGTAAGACTCATATGCTAATTAGTCCAGATATTACAGAGATAATAACTGGCACAATGATTAAGCACACTTGTATGATGATTAGTACTAATTTACCAATTAATATATTACTACTACATATATTAATATAGTATTAATACATAGAACATCGACTAAGCACACGAATTTAGCTGTAACCATGACAAACTTGCTCCCATATATTTAGATAATTAAATGCAGCTCGCTGATATTTTTCATATCGTAAGTTCAATTAGAAATATATGGGAGTTGAATTTGATGTCTCTAATTTTTTTTAAATGGGAATTGAAATTTTTGGTTAACATGTATGCTTGTGAAGCTGAGATCAAAACCGAAGCGGTGAAAAGAAACCTCGTTCTCTATAAGCAATGTAAAAATATTTTAATCTTTATGTACAATTTTGCCTGATCTTCTATTAGTAGACGAAATGATTTTTTTATTAATGTTGCATTTTAAATTCAAATTCTACGTTTTTCATGATTCAAGTTAACTATGAAGAATGGAGTTAATTAATTTTTCAGTAAGAAATTGATAAATGTAAGGTTTCAATTCTAAACCAATAGTTGAAATAAGCGACCAAACTAAAATACCCCACTTTCTAAAATGAACAATGCTAGGTGGAGAGAGCTGGTGTGATTATGGACAGGGTGCATGCTTCCAATGTAGTTAACACTTCACGACATGCTCCTAATAAATGAAGAGTAAAATGCATTGATGGTCATTCGACTTGTCGTGTACGCTCACATTGGTCACTGTACTTAAGAATACGGTCAATACGGTCACTATATACGTGTTGTGGTGATTATACGGTCACTGTCACACCGTATAGCTTCGTATTTTGTTTAGTTGACCGGTCAACTGACACCTTGTCAGCTTAGTTTCTCTCTTGGTCCCACCTGTCCGTTGTAGAAGGAAAATAAAATACTCCCTCGTTCCATAATGTAGTGCCTATAAATTTTTACAAAAGTCAAATATTACAAACTTTGACTATATTTATAGAGAAAAGTAGGTACATCTAGAATATCAAATGCACATCATTGGATACATCATGAGTTATATTTTTAGAATGTACATGTTTGGTATTATAGATGTATACTATTTTCTCAATACGCTTGGTCAAAGTTGCCAATGTTTGACTTCCATAAAAATCTATAGGCACTACATTATGGAATGGAGGGAGTAAAATAAAAGCAACGCTACGTTATGAGACCGCACACTGGCAGAGGCCGTGAGTTATCCAGTAGAGCATAAGACGGTTTTTGTTGCATTCCAAGCGATGTCTTTTTTACCTGCACGCACGCACTAACACGCGGCCGAGGAGCGCCTGTACTTGCCGAAGTCGGCACTCGGCTTGCAGACACCGATAAGTTTGTGCCGCTGCTGTCGGGGTTGCAACGTCGTGATGCTGCTCGGCAGCTCACCGTCGACGGGCCGCCGCTGTGGAGGTGCTACACGAGGGCGCATGGAGGCGCGCGTGGCCTGCGGCGACGTTTAGTACGTCGCCTGCGAGAGGTGCTACGGCACAGCTTTTGGCGTTGAGCGAAAGAGCACTTTGAGCGTTTGACTTGCCATTGATCCCTTCTTAACAACTCAAGCACTGATTGCAAGTGGATTGTGTGATCTTCAAGAGAGCCACTGTAGACTAAAATGTCGTCAAATAACACCAGGGCGCATTTGCCCCACGACGGCGCGTCGGCGCCCCGCATTCTATCCTGCAGCATGGCTTCCCACGTTCCCCGGCGTCGCTCCTGGCTGGTTCATGCACGAAGCCTGGCTCCCGCCGTTGAGCCTGGTTGGTTCATGCATGAAGTAACCATATACTGATAAGTAAGCTTTGCTTAGGTTCACATGGCCGGTCTGGAGCCCATTAATTGTTAGCAGTTAGCACTATATTATCGTTACATCTGATCACAGCATTAGGTTAGTCGTTTGATTATTCCCTTGCGCATTACTTTATTTCCCCTCTATTTCTTTCTTCTACCCATTGACAGGTGGGGTCCGTGTAGGTAGAGAGAAAAAGTGAGCTGACAAGGCGTCATTCAGACGGTTTGACTGGTCAACTGAACAAAATACGGAGCTATACGTGTGATAATGACCGTATAATCATCACAACGCGTATATAGGGACTGTATTGACCGTATTTTAAATACAATGACCAAAATGAGCATACATGACAAGTATAGTGACCATCAATGCATTTCACATAAATGAATACAGGTTGAGGTGTGCCAGGTGAAGATGTCACATATGTCGCCCAATATTGTTCATCTTCAACCTGACATTGAGAGGAAAAAGCTGGCCATTGCATCAAGCTCTAGCGACGACGGAAGGTGTGAGGGATGGGCTGCGGGATGGATACAATGAATGGGGAGAAAATGCATGGGGTGGTGCACGCTGCCGTTGAATGTACAAATAAATGAGATTAACTCCTCTAATCAATAGCATGGATCAGTATAGTTATTGTGCAGTGGGGCTTACTCACTTTAGTGGCCGTGGAATACTAGACCTGTACTACCTCTATCCGGATTTATTGGTCTTCATTGTATTTCGTGTCAAATTTTGATCATAGATTAAACTAACAAAATGTTCACGCATGTCACCAAACATTACATTTTTGAAAACTATGTTCAAATACCAATCCAATGAGATAATTTTTCTTTACATGCATTAACATTTTGTTAGTTAAATCTCTAGTCAAAATTTGACACAAACTATAAAGAGGACCTATAAACCAGGACGGAAGTAGTACTACATTGGAGCGGTGCTGAGAAATAGATATACACAGGCTGGTTGTACAAATACTACACGAATCACGTGCGCATGGACGGAGGTGATTCCATCCTCGCGTGGAACCATGTCCACTCATGATTATTCGTGAAAGACTACCCATATCACTAAGGTGCACCTTCTTTTGCGGTATCCCATCCCAAAGGAACCTCAAATGTAAGTGTGTTTGTCTTGGAGCTATTTGAGTATGGGTGATCAATTGTGAATTCAATCCCAGGGGCGGATGAGTGAGCATAAAATGTGCAAGAAAGACTATTATTAATATATGGGTCAGTTTAAATCTTAGACGCAACGACCAGGAACCAAAGAATTTGACCGGGGTGTTACAAATAATAGACTGAAATAAGTTCAAGAAAATGTGATCATCCATACCAAGTTTAGGACTTGAACCTGGGCAAGTTCACCTCAAAGAACCTTGACCTGTGAGCTCTCAATTCGCAACATACCCCAAACGCGGGGGGGGGGGGGGGAGAGACTGGAAGATCCCCGAAGCGGGCATAAAAATATCTCCTTTATGTAACCAGGACCCAAATGATACAACAAAAGCGTAACTGAGTCCTGATGCTCCTGGCAACCTCGCCGGAGATGTTTTTCCCACCATCTTCAGCCAAATCATTGACATCTTCCAAATGGTGGTTGGGGCTGTGATGAACTTGGCCCTGGGAGAGAGAGCTGGGCCGTGGAGGTGGTCGAGCATGGGAGCTCGGTGGAGAAGAGGAGATGTTATTATGTGCTGGTGCTCTTCGTCGCCATGGGGTATGGCATGGTGCGATCGACGTCGGGAGGGGACATCGGCGCCGGCACCAAGGTTGCCAGGCTCGTGCGAGTAGCTAGTGTGCTGACGAGCCAACGAGTAGAAAACTATCCTGCCGCACATGTTTTTTTCCCATAAATAACCAAGTTTGACGATGGGCCTTAATTGACACAATCTCCAACATACACATTTGATCATAACTTCTAATATGTATACGTCACAAAAAAATATTATGCAAGTTCTTTTCATAACAAATCCGAAAATAATAGTCACATTACACATCTGAATAATTTTAAATACTTTAATAGTCAAAAGTTATACAAGTTTGATATCGCCCTCAATGCAGGACATGCTATATCCAAGCAACTTCACTATTTGATCTAAGAAGGCTAGTATTTCAGTTCAATTATTTCTGGTGCATCCAATCCATGCTGAGAATTCACTCTGTTACATTAATACATTATTATGTGACTTGGATTGCAGAAAACAAGCCAATCCATATAGTATGTGTTATCTGTCAGAGAAAAAATTGTCCCTCGTGAAGGAAAGAAGGGGGGGGGGGGGGGGGGGGGGCAAGGGCGAAACAGCCTAGAAACCACGACGAAACAAAATTTCTCCAGCCTAAAATGGCCAATGTTTAAGAAGGCTTTTAAATTCACTTCTCATCTAACAAGATGGAGGCACACGCTGTTAGCGATGACAACTCTTCCTGCGTCGCAGCTCCAAAGCCCTGCCATCTTATCCTACCCAGGCGATCAACCAGGTATATGTACCTGCAGTACCAGAATTGAACAACCTTGTCATAACCAGAACCTCTGCTTCTGGTTTACTGAATGTCTAAAGGGGAAGGAAACATTACCCCGTAAGAAGGTTTACAATTTGAAGCTCCTTCCTAAAGTCATAGTGGTCTCCAAAGGCATAGACGGCATGTCTTTGTGGATTGTCCGATTTCCTCATCATCTTCAGGAATGCTCGCCTCACGGGACTTGATGATAACAGCCATGCATCTATAAATGAGACCTGAAACATAGTGTTTTCCTTTCAGCTAGCAGCCTGGCATGATGTAAGGCATTTTTCCTCAGCCCATCAGAAGCTCTTAGCTTGATTATCGCCAAAGAATTACATACCATCAATACTTATTTTCAAATGACGAGTCAAGACAAGTTTTCTAGCAGACACCATGGTGCAAGAATGTAAAATGACTACATGAGCGCATCTGACTCCAGAAAATAGAGACCAAATCACAATAAATGAAGTAATGAACATTGCAAACGATATAACATTGGTATAATTTTTGCTCCCGCCGCAGTCCGTCTCGTTGGTTAAATTTATGCTCAAACTTAGATCTTGAGAAGCGCGGGCGCACTACATTGTGGAATGGAACGAGTATTTTCACAGACTTACACGGACAAAATGAGAAATGACACACTTGCTGTTCAAGACCATTCCAAAGGAAAGGATGAATAATTTCGCTCAATTCACAAGGCGTTACATGCACATTTGATGGAAGTTCTAGAAAAAACAAATAAAGCACCATCTCATGTAGATTGAAACAAAGGTAAATGGTAATTTGCATGGCTTTACATCATAAACATACTCTGCACTGTGTAACAAACTGAGAATAATTACGTAAGAATACCTCATACGCTTCAACTTTCCCAGTAGCACCAAATGCATCAAGAAAAGGTAGACTCCATGACTCTGCCATTTTCTGTTGAACAAAAGAAAACCTAATCAGCTACTGAGCCACTCCATTGGACATCCCTCCTTGAAGAGCATATATCCAAGTTGACAATGTTAAAAGATGAAACCAGAGTTAGTATGGCAAGTAAGAATTCTATACTTGTGGGTAATGACTTAACCGTTGATGAATTTGCGTTAATGCATACATATATTTGTTTTTGTGGACCTGCCCATAATTCAACTAGAAGTTAATGTTGCCATCTGTATTTTGTGAACTTGACATGGTAATTTGTAATAATGGAAACATGTAACAGAGAGAAATGCGAGGCTACACATTTTTGCAGCTTGGTGAGTGGTGACCATGCACATAACAGTGGGTTTTGTTGGCACATCCTCTTATTCCTACATCCGTTTGGTGGTGTATGTAATGAATATATGCAAGACAAATGGATGCAACGTTTGGAAATATTCCACAAAGGAGCTGAATGGTGTGATTTCCATACTGCCTTAAGCTCAGACATAGTTATCTTATTACCTACAAACTATTAGTTCCTGATAACAAAATGAACTATATCTACTAACCAGTAATTATCAATACTACTCAAAACAAAGGTTATTCAAAAGAAACATATTTTGGATTTTGGATCAATGAACCTTGTGTGGATTAGTATACACAAACAGAGCCCAAGAAACATGACCATAGTCGTACAAAAGGGAAACGTGCCACTCATCATTTCAACTTGTTTTAATTTGGCAGTCCCAGGTGGGCTGGAGTTACACCCTTTCTGGATAAGTTTAAACCTGGCTTGGCTCAGGAAATGCTAGAGGCCCTAGTGAATTATAGTTGAGCTAAAATGTTCTCAGGGTATATGAGCTCATCTACCACTAAACTCGTCAAACCATAAGCAGAGACACAGAACATTGCTTAATTGGTTATTATTTTCTAAATACCACGTTGGATGTATAACATCTGACAGTATTTATCCTTCTAATTTGCATCTGACAAGTGAAGACATGAATGTTATGCACCTGGCATCATTTACTCTCTCTTTTTTTTGCATTTTCTTTGGAGATGCTTGACTGCAACTAAAAGACATGTGCTAACTTTAAAGTCACCGTAAACTTCTAATAAAACGTGGGAAATAGTTGAAGCAGTTAATACGGTTATTTCCGACGGTGTTCTAACTTCCAAAGAAACTTTTAATTAAATGTTTACATACATATGTATGTAGCAGTACAGCACCAAATGTGCTGCAGCCACTCATACCTGCGAGCTTGCACGAAACGAAAGGCACACCAGTGCCGCATCAGGAACCACCGGCACTGTACCACCAGCCCCATGACTGCTGTCTAGCGGAGGAGACGCAACAAGCGGCAGTTGCAATGCTCTACCAGCAGGGGACTCCAAAGCAAGATTAGGGAACTTCACGGCAGCGACCTCTGGGATAATGATCTTACTCGCCACCGCAATCTACACCATTTCAGTCACAATGTGAGGATCCAAATCGCCCATCATCCAACCTCACCAACAGTTACTGCTTACTGGTATTCAATTAACATAATGGAGTACCAAATTATAGATGCCATTTATACCTTGCCAGCGTTCTTACGGATCTCGGAGATGTCCTGGAAGTACCCCCTGCTCATCTCGTCAGTACTGCACTAGACCAATCAATCAGAGGCTCAGAACTAAACAACCACACAATGCACTCATACAGCAGAGCAATATAACCAGTAGGAATGATGTGAGGAGAAGAGCCTTACAGCCTGGCCTTCGCCTTTGCCTTCTTCTCCGCATCCTCGGCGGTCTCCTTGCTCCACGTCTGATCATCGCAACATCACGAGAAAACCGAATGACTAAATAAAGCCTCTAATGGATTGCAGTCGCAGGGAGTAGCAGAGGGGGGAGGGGGGGCGTAGAGAGCAGACCGAAGCGCCTACCTTGAAGAAATCCAGGAACCCGCGGGCAAACACCGCGCGCGCGGGCTGCGCGCCGCCGCAAATCCTCTCGCCAGCGGCGCCTGAGTCGGCGAGGCGGAGTAGCGGCACCGCCGCTCGCCGCGCCCTCAGCATCATCGCCGCCGCTCCCGATCTAAGCTGGTGAGGAGGACTAGCTGCAAAACCGAAGCGCCGAGCCCGCCTGTGCACGACCGCTTGAAGCGTAAACGCAGCTGGAAAACGTACACTTTCGTTTACGTGACCGATGCTGCGGTAACGTAATAACTCGATGCCACGGCCGGCGCCATTAGGAACCGCGGACTCCCAAAACCAGCAGCGCTGAACACAGGAAGCAAAACCCGCTTCCCCTCCGGCTCGATTCGATCCTTCTCCGTCCTCCGATCATGGCGTCCTCCTCCTCCTCCTCGCATTTCGAGTAAGTGCCCTGCGTTCCCAGTCTCCGTCTCTTGATCATCACCAGTCCAGCGCCGCTCACCGGGCGATCTCATGTACCCGTGTCGTCTCGGAGCAGGGATCCGTCAGCGAGGCGCCCGCCGCCGCCGCAGAGGAAGCCACCGGTGCTGATGCTGCTCCCGCTCATCTACGCCCCCGTTCTGCCCCTCAGTACGCATCCCCCTCCCCGCCCCTGCATTCCCGTGCCGTAATTCCTCGTTCGGATCGTATTTGCTGACTAGGGTTGTCTGTCCCTGCGTGAGAAACAGTCAGGATCGGGCTGCGGCATAACCCGGTGTGGAGGGACCGCCTCTTCTACGGCGTCCTCGCCGGCGCATTCGTGCATGGCACCTACCTCATGTACGTCCTCTGTCCGTGTATTATTCACTTGTCCTAACTGTGATTGTTACTAATCTATGATAGGTGAGCATTGCCAGCTGCAGTGATTGCTCTCTTGCTGATTTTGTTAGCTAGTCGATATGTATTAGGAGGCTGTCGTTTCGACTACATGATGTATGTGTCAATGCATAGTCGGTATCAGTGAGACCACTAGGAGAGGCTGTAATTTTGTGAGGATATGACATGGAAGCTATTATAGCGTTCAACCACGTGTAGTGTAGTATATATGCCTAGGATAGTTATGCAATGTGTTATTCTCTGTTTCCTTCAATATAAAATGCTGCGCCACAAGTTTCTAGAAAGATTGCTGCATGTATCTGCATCTGTCGGTTGTAGTACAATCATATTTTGATTTTCGGTCTGTCTGGTGCTTGTGAAGAAACCGCATTGTGCACACCATATACATAACTTCTGTTTTGATTTGACCCTGATTATTTAAAACAAAACAAGAAGATATTTATAGGCATTTACCATGATTAAAAAAAAAGGGCAACCTGGTGCATGTAGCTCCCGCTTGCGCAGGGTCCAGGGAAGGGTCCGACCACTTTGGGTCTATAGTACGCAGCCTTTCCCTACATTTCTGTAAGAGGCTGTTTCCAGGACTTGAACCCATGACCTCATGGTCACAAGGCAGCAGCTTTACCACTGCGCCAGGCATTTACCATGATTATAAGAGGAAAAAAAAAACTTAGAAGATACATGGTGCACAGTGTAAATTTTTAGGTTCCCTTCATCTTAACTGAAAGGGATGTGATTCGATGAACCAACCGTGAACGACTGAGCACATGAAGCATGATTTCTGTAATGGAACATAAGCTCGATAATCTTCTGTTATAGTCTGCTTGATAGGATCATGGTTGGCTTTTGTTATGCTTTCTTCCAAGTTCTGTTAGTGTATGATGTTATGCTTAGATTCATGACCAAAAAGGTAACAGTGGTACACACCGGAACTCTCATGGAACTTCAAGTGACACAAACGGTTATCCTTGATTGCATGAAAGCTTAACAATGTTTGGTGCGGTATTATAAGGAGTGTCAGAGGTTAGCCATGTAATGTATTTGGCGAGGAGCTATGTTCACATGATCCATGTTAAGACATGGGTGGATGAGTCCACGAGTTACCTGTCATTTTTGTTACTTTTGATTCGATGCAAATGAATATATCTTGTACTACGAGTGATGTTACTGATGGACTGTGTGCACTTTCCTAATTCATGCTCTTGTTATGAAATGCTCCATATGTAGTTCTACGTGCTAATTTTGGTCTCAGAGTCTCCAATATACCATTCATCTGAAGGAAGAATTTTGGTGTTAAGCTACAGTAGTGGTCATGGTTATTAACATATAGTTTTTGTTGGATTTGTTTGTGTCTGAAAAAGGCGCCTTCAGCCTTCTTGTGGTTATTGCTTGTGCAAACTTGTCTGCAATGGTGCTGCTGGTAGTTACCTCGACTACACTGGGTCATTTGATCATGCACAAATCCAATCCCTGATGTTTGCTAATTCTTTAATTTTTGAACCACTTCCAGATATAGCATTGGAAAAATAGTTGGCCACTTTAACGGACCTGTTAATCTGTTATTCCTTATGGAAATGCAGTTCTTTTTTTCTCAAATTTGTCAAGAGCCTTTGCCACGTTTTATGAATTGGGTTTGTTCATTTTCGCAAGTTCGGAGACATAGTTTCTTCAGGAAGATAAGCTTATGTGGTTCTCATTAATGTTCTTTCAGATCGGAACTGTACGACGTGGAGAGCAAGTGAATCAAGCCCTCCAAAGCTCCAGCTAGGAGTTTGCGACAGCAATTTGTGACGATTGCAAGTCTACGATTGATGAGGGGGGTGACTGGTTTTTCATATTAGCATGTTTGCCCTCTACCTGTTTCTATTAATTCGATTCAAGGTTTGTGTTTGCTATACTGATAGAATGCTTGGGCACACAAAATAATCTTGACTGCCAGAGCAATGCACCTGGCAACACTTGCAAATTCTCTATTGATCTCAGTTATCTATTCCTCCTTAAGGTGTTGGTCTGTTTGTTCTCATGTGTTGCCATTTGTTTTCTCCGGATCAAAATTAGAGAAGAAGCGTAGCACACCTGTAACAGTGCGAAAGGATTTGCATTGAAGGCCAAAGAATTACCATCACACATGCGTAACTTTGAGCTAAAGCAAACAGTTTAATCGTCTTTTTTTTTTTGCAGGAGCAGTCTGATTGTCTTAGTTACTATGCGTGCTTGATTCTATCGTCAGGGTGCATTATCCTTTTGATGAAATCCATGTAGTATGAACGATATTGTTATCTGACTATCCAGTCCAATCCGTTCTAGCTGGTTATTGGACCTTAGCTGGTTATTGGACCTTTCTGATTGTCTAGCTCGTGTATTTTATTATGCTGGCGAAGGCAAAACTTCTAGCCGTTCGTTAATTACCCTCTGTCCTGTCGAGACCAAAGCTGCCGGTTGTCAGGATTGTGATTTGCGTTCTTATATACTCCCTCCGTTCCTAAATATAAATCTTTTTAGAGATTCCACTACGAACTACATACGGATGTATATAGACATACTTCAGAATGTAGATTCACTCGTTTGCTTCGTATGTAGTCCCTAGTGAAATCTCTGAAAGGACTTATATTTAGTAACGGAGGGAGTATCTTTGGATTATGGGTCTGTCTATGTCACATTTAGATGTGAGATATTACATCTAAGCTGACATCATTCTCTAATCTGCCCCGCTGGTTGACAAACAACCAGCCTGGTTGCGCCCGATCACCCCCACACATCGACGTTTGTTTGTTCGTTTGTGTCGGCCTGTTTGTTTGTATCTGGGCAGCCCAACCCTTCCAGCCCAACTACACCCCTGGACCTTGTTTTGTTGGGGCTTTATATGTCTGTTTTTCTTTTTTGAGGGTTTATATGTCTGTTTGTTTATTTGACACAGACCTGGGACTTGTTAGTAGAAATTTTTTTGCCAAAAAGAAGCTTAGGTGGCTCAAGAAAAGTGCAGAAAAACCCAGACAACTTTGTCTTCTTCCTCTGGCCAGCTTCCAATTTTGACGTTCTTACCAAGGTGAGTTCATAGTACAGAAGTTGTCCTCTCCTTTAGATCCTATCTACCAAGATCACCTTGTAGATCCTTTTCTGATGGTAGATCCTTAGGCAATTGGTATGCTTAGCAAGATCCTGTGCTCGTAATTATCCTTCTCTTTTTCTATCAAACATATGCTTGTCCTGATCTCTGGAAAACACACACAACAGTTCAACAGTATGCTCGCATCAGAAATTCAGATAAAAAATCTTGCTATCTTGCAAACCATATGTACAACAACACAGAGACAACATTGTGTTGTTGTAAATAATAGAAGTGCATCCAACCTTTGTATGATCTAGCCTCATAGAACACATAGTTAGCACATGTATGATCTAACCTTAGAAAAAACTGATCTACCCTAAGAAACTGATCAGCGAAAAAGTGCACATTACTGTCATTTGCATGGGCAGATAGCTTGTTTGTTTTAGATATGTTGTGCTTAATACGTGTGCTAACTGAAAAATGATAAGAAAAAAAAATAACTCCTTGTTCTAGATTATTCAGAGGGCATTTTGTTCCCATTTATTCAGAGAAAAAGTACTTTCAAAGAACAAATAGAAGGCATTTGTTCCAGTTTTTTCAGAGAAAATGTTCTTTCAAAGTACTTTTAGAGAAAAGTACTTTGAAAGAAAAACTACTTTCAGAAGAAAAAAACACCTTGTCCCAGTTTTTTCAGAGGGCATTTGTTCCCATTTATTGCAGTAAAAGACAATGCCTTTCCAGAAACTGAACTACATTTGTATATATAGTGTGATCAACAAAAGATATTTGGCCTCACTAGGGAAAAAAAGGGAAAAAGATGCATCATTAGAGAACAAAAATAACAAACATATCTGAAAAGTGGTGACTCTGAACATGTACACATCTATTTTCATGTAAGAAAAAGAAGAACTCATAATAAATAGAACTTAGGGGTGTGTTCCTCCATTTCATACAATCTTTATGTGAATTGTACAACAACATAAATGTTAATTTTTGGAAAAACTGATGTCTGCAGGAAATGAAGATAGATATGCAGGAGACTACATTGGGACTTAGGTATGAATTGGAAGAAACACAACAGGGTGGACTGACTTAGGTATGAATTGGAAGAAACACAACAGGGTGGACTTGCAACTGGGGCGATTACAAAACTAGACAAAGAACGACGGTTGTAAGTCGAGTCATTGCTTCCAACTGTCACGAAAACAAAGAACTACGACCCCCGAGTTGCGAGTCAATGGTGCACTTGCAACCGGCATGATTACAAACTACAAGCCCCGAGTTGCGAGTCGATGGTTGACTTGCAACTAGGGCGATTACAAGTACAAAATAAAGTTAGTTGTGAGTCGAGGGTCGATTTGCAAGTGACATGAAAACAAGAACTACAAAACCGAGTTGCGAGTCAATGGTGGACTTGCAACTGGTCGCAAAAACAAACTACACAGAAACCCCCTAGTTGCGAGTCAAGGGGCAACTTGCAAGTGGCATGAAAACAAAAAAAAACTATGTTCCGAGTTGCGACTCGATGCTTGACTTGCAACTGGGATTTGATTTGCAAAAGGTGGCATGGAAAGAAGAACAACAACCCGAGTTCCGAGTCGATGGTGGACTTGCAACTGGGCGATTACCATTACATAGAAACCCCTAGTTGCGAGTGTTGGGTCTAATTGGAAGTGGCATGAAACAAGAACAAACAACCCCGAGTTGCGAGTTGATGGTGGACTTGCAACTGCATCGATTACAAAACTAACAAAGAACCACATTTGCGAGTCGAGGGGTTGCTTGCAACTAGCATGAAAACATAGAACTACAGGCCGAGTTGCGAGTCGATGGTGGACTTGCAACTGGGGTGATTACGACCTACAGCCCAAGTTGTGATTCGATGATGGACTTGCATCTAGGGGGCAATTACAAATACACAACCCCCCCTCCCCCGAGTTGCGAGTCGAGGGTCGATTTGCAAGTGACATGAACACAAGAACAACAACCTTGAGTTACGAGTCGATGGTGGACCTGCAACTTGGGCGATTACAAGATTAGACAAAAAAGAACCACAGTTGCGAGTCAAGGGGTAGCTTGCAATTGGCACAAAAAACAAAAAGACTACTATGACCCGAGTTGCGAGTCGATAATAGACTTGCAAACTAGGGCGATTACAAACTACAACCCTGAGTTGCGAGTCGATGTTGGCCTTGCAACTTGGAGCGATTAAAAAATCTAGATAAATAACCACAGTTGCGAGTTGAGTGGTTGCTTGCAAGTATGGCCCGAGTTGTGAGTCGATGGTGGACCCGCAACTAGGGTGATTACAAACTATAGCCTTGCAAACTGGGGTGATTACAAAAGACTACTACGACCTAAGTTGTGAGTCAATAGTAGACTTGCAAACTGGGGTGATTACAAACTATAGCCCCGAGTTGCGATTCGATGGTGGACTTGCAACTGGGTGCGATTAAAAAAACTAGCACTGCAAAAAAAATACACTTCCGTGATGATACGTGTTTGTCACAGTAGGTCGCGTTTTTTGTCATGCATGTACATCCATGACGATTTTATGACAGAATCAAGATAGTCATACATGTGTTGTCGTAGAAGTGTTCCATGACATTACCAAAATTATCATCACGGAAGTATCCACTTCCATGACGATAAATCATGTGTCACAGAAGTGCTTTCGTCAAGGGTGATCGACACGTGGCATCCACCGTAACGGAACGCCGTTAAGCTATCGGGTCGGGTTTTGGATCTGATAACTCGTTAACAGCCCCGATCAATGGGGATTTTCCACGTGTAAAATCATCATTGGTTGGAGGAAACACGTGTCGGCTCAACGTTGGGACAGATGTCATCCACTCATTGGACAGAAGGCGCCTATGATACGTCGACACGTGGCACGGCCCAACAGAGTCCCATTCTTATGAAAAGGCCGGCCCGTTTGACTTGGTCAAAAGGTGGCGGGCCGGCCCATGGAAAGCATGTTAACGGTCTGTTCGCATATAGCCCATTTACAACCCGCTAACCCAAGGCCCGTTACTTCCTATCCGAATTAGGCCCAGTAGCGTCATCTGGGCCATCCAATATGATTCCAGCCCGTTTTCACTTCTGGCCCATGTATGGCCCATGACGTCTTTCGGCCCATATGAGGCCCTATGTAACTCTTGACCTATTAACGACCCGTGGTGAAACTGGCCCGCAATGAACAGTGTATCACTTTACACCCATTAACGGCCCGTGGTGAAACTGGCCCGTAATGAACAGTATATCATTTTGTACCCATTAAGGGCCCGTTATTTAGTTGGGCCTTTTCCAACAAATGTTATCTTTTGGCCTTCTCAGAGCCCATTTATTCTTGGGCTCATTTCCAGCATTCGTTTATTTACGGCCTGTTACTGTCATTTTCTGCTTGTGGGCCAAATTCAGCCCATGGTTACATCGGCCCGTTTGTGGTTCGCTAATACGTTGGGCCGTTCTCATAGCATCATCAAATACGGCCTATTAATGATGGCCCGTTATGGTCATATGGCCCGAATAAGGCCCATTGATGATACGACCCGTAGAAGGCTCATTGTTTCTACGGCCCGTAGAAGGCCCAATGTTTCTACGACCCGTAGAAGGCCTACTGTTTCTATGGCACGTAGAAGGCCCACTGTTTCTACGGCCCGTAGGAGGCCCAGTGTCACTACAGTAAATATTAGCCCATGGTTATTGTGGCCTAATTTTAAAAAATAGGTTATTGCAGCCACTAACAAACCGCGGAAAAATAACTGCACTGACTACAAGCAAACAAATAAACAAGACAACTAGGAAATAAATAAGCAAGCAACTTATGCTAGGCTATCACGGCTATTACACATATTACATCCACTGGGCATCAAAGTTCGCCACCAGTGCAAATATAGGGAACAAAGCAGCATATCATATACACTGGTTGTTAAAGTTAGCGACCAGCACAAATAAACGCCGCAGCAAAACAAATCCAGAACTGAAACCACTTCAGAAGATCTCAAGAAACAATATCCTGGGTACCCATAATGCTGGCAAGATGCTTAGCAAGCTTATTAACTTTCTCTTGTTTGACGCTTAAATCCTCCAGCGCTTGCTGTTGCACCAGAAAATATGCATCTGAATTCTGCAGGGACTTCATCAGTCCTTCAGCTTCCTGTCGCAGCACATCTGATCGATGTCTTTCAACTTGAAGTTGAGACTCAAGAAGACAAACTGATTCAGGCAGCGAGTTCGAAGAGCTTGTGCCAGCAGTAATGGCGAGTAACTCGAACACTACATCAAGACAGGACTTTTGGGTTCCCTCAGTGTCGTCAAGATAGTTTTTATCAGCTTTCTTGGAGACCAACATGGATGTCTCACTGTCTTGAACCTTATCTGCATTACTTCCTTTACCATTGGATAACGCGGTACTGTTCTCCAATATTTTGTGCGCATTCTAAAAGAGAAACAAGTAGACACATCACATGTTTACCATGTTGTATATGAAACTCATTTTGGTAAATGAGTTCAGTAGTAAAGTGGACAGGATAACATCATGAAACAAACATATATCTATGTACCATGGTCACTTTATGGTCTATATCATTCTAGTTTTTGTTGCCAAATCAAGATAGAGACACAGTTCAAATAATATTTGTTCAAGACAAAGCAGAATAGACAAAATATAAGTGTGGGTAACTATAGAGCAATAACAACACTTGTAATGTGCATGACATGAGAACATAACTGTTTATTCAATTGAAACTGAAATCAACATAGAGCAGGTTACAACAGCAAACCAGTTAAAGAAACAGGTTTAAAACATACCTGTGGCGCCATTGGAGTTTCAATTCCATCCTTCAAATTTGAAAATAGTTGGTATGAGTAAATACAGTAATGCAAGAGCAAAGGAGTATGAACCATAGCTACAGAATTTGACCTAAGAACAAATCTTCTTCTCCTTTAAGCGTTGAGTTGGGATTCAGAGTGGTGGTCCTCATGCTTTGGGCACTGCAGTTCCCTTACTAACTGCTCATGTTTGGGTGCTCTATGGTGGAGACGGTGTTGTGTCAACTGGAACTGGGTTACTATCTACCAGGGTTGGGGTTAGAAGGGGTGTAGCTGGTTCTCTGTCCAACTGGGTAGGGATACAATCTGCGAGAGTCTGGGTTATGTGTGGTGGATCTGGTCCTTGGGCAAGTACAACTGTGGTTCTATGTGCATCAACTGGTAGCACTATCTTTTCTGAAGACCGTGTTGTTACTCCCTTAGATACTGCCATCACGCTCTCCAATTCAAATGGCTGATAAACAAGAAAAGTAATTGAAAGTATAGACATTGTATGATAGACAGGTGCAATGGATAGTGGGGAATAAAAGAGGGCATGAAATAATTCATATTTATGTTGTCTAACCAAACAGGATAGCATGACACAATTTCACATATATGATGGCTAACTAAACAGGATAGCATGACACAATTTCACATTATGATGGCTAACTAAAAAAGATGGAAAGACATAGTTCAAAATATGAGACTATGTAAATAGGATGACATGACATAACTATATAATGTGTTTATTAAATAGGTTGGCATGCCATAATTCACATACATTCATGGATAGAATGCCATAATTCTAAATATGATGACTGTAAACACTAAACAGGATGAGATGATATAACTATATGATGTCTTTATTAAATGGGTTGCCATGCCATAATTCAGATAGATGATGTGTATGTACTATGTAAACATGATGGCATGATATAATTCAAATATATGATTTATATAGTAAGCAAGTAAGTAGATGGCAATCCATATATGATGTAAAAACTAAGCAATGCAAGACAACATGCATGACATGGGTAATATAACCCTGCCAAGTTTGAGCATAGACCTCAGGGGGGAAATAGGACTGGTCATCAGTCTCTGAATCCTCCTCTGAGGAGCTCTCTGTAACCAGCAAGATGTCTGCTTCAGCAGGTAGCATTGTCTGCTCTGAATACCTTGTTTTCACTCCAGATACTTCCATTACCGCTTCAAATGGCTGATGCACAGGAAGAGTAGTTGAATATACAAACGTTGTCGACAAATGGAACACGTAATACAAAAAAATGATAGCATGATATAATTCACATACATGATGATTGGCTAAATAACATGACATTGCATAATTCACATATATAATGCCTTTGCAACAAGATAGCTAAAGGAAATATGCCCTAGAGGCAATAATAAAGTTATTATTTATTTCCTCATATCATGATAAATGTTTATTATTCATGCTAGAATTGTATTAACCGGAAACATAATACATGTGTGAATACATAGACAAACACAACGTCACTAGTATGCCTCTACTTGACTAGCTTATTAATCAAAGGTGGTTATGTTTCCTAACCATAGACATGTGTTGTCATTTGATTAATGGGATCACATCATTAGGAGAATGATGTGATTGACATGACCCATTCTGTTAGCCTAGCACTTGATCGTTTAGTATATTGCTATTGCTTTCTTCATGACTTATACATGTTCCTGTAACTATGAGATTATACAACTCCCGTTTACCGGAGGAACACTTTGGGTGCTACCAAAACGTCACAACGTAACTGGGTGATTATAAAGGAGTACTACAGGTGTCTCCAAAGGTACATGTTGGGTTGGCGTATTTCGAGATTAGGTTTTGTCACTCCGATTGTCGGAGAGGTATCTTTGGGCCCTCTTGGTAATGCACATCACTATAAGCCTTGCAAGCAATGTAGCTAATGAGTTAGTTACGGAATGATGCATTACGTAACGAGTAAAGAGACTTGCCGGTAACGAGATTGAACTAGGTATTGGATACCGATGATCGAATCTCGGGCAAGTAACATACCGATGACAAAGGGAACAACGTATGTTGTTATGCGGTTTGACCGATAAAGATCTTCGTAGAATATGTAGGAGCCAATATGGGCATCCAGGTCCCACTATTAGTTATTGACCGAGAATAGTTCTAGGTCATGTCTACATAGTTCTCGAACCCGTAGGGTCCGCACGCTTAACGTTACGATGACAGTTTTATTATGAGTTTATAAGTTTTGATGTACCGAAGTTTGTTCGGAGTCCCGGATGTGATCACGGACATGACGAGGAGTCTCGAAATGGTCTAGACATAAATATTGATATATTGGACGATTATATTCGGACATCGGAAGTGTTCCAGGTGATTTCAAAGAAAACCGGAGTGCCGGAAGGGTTACCGGAACCCCCCGAGGAAGTATTGGGCCTTAGTGGGCCTGAGGGGAGAGAGAGGGCAGCAGCCCAGGAGGTTCCCCCCCATGAGGAGTCCGAATTGGACTAGGGGAGGGGGCGCCCCCCCTTTCCCTCTCCCTCTCCCTCTCTTTCCTTCCCCCTTTCCTCCTTCCTAGTGGGACTAGGAAAGGGGAGTCCTACTCCCACTAGGAGGAGGACTCCCCCCTCCTTGGCATGCCCCTAGGGCCGGCCGGCCTCCCCCCTTGCTCCTTTATATACGGGGCCAGGGGGCACCCTAGAGACACACAAGTTGATCTACGGATCGTTCCTTAGCCGTGTGCGGTGCCCCCCTCCACCATATTCCACCTCGGTCATATCGTCGCGGAGTTTAGGCGAAGCCCTGCGCCGGTAGAACATCATCACTGTCACCACACCGTCGTGCTGACGGAACTCATCCCTGACGCTTTGCTGGATCGGAGCCCGGGGATCGTCATCGAGCTGAACGTGTGCTGAACTCGGAGGTGCCGTACGTTTGGTACTTGGATCGGTCGGATCGTGAAGACCTATGACTACATCAACTGCGTTGTCATAACGCTTCCGCTTACGGTCTACGAGGGTACGTGGACAATACTCTCCCCTCTCGTTGCTATGCCATCACCATGATCTTGCGTGTGCGTAGGAATTTTTTTGAAATTACTACATTCCCCAATAGTGGTATCAGAGCCAGGTTTTATGCGTAGATGTCATATGCACGAGTAGAACATAAGTGAGTTGTGGGCGATACAAGTCATACTGCTTACCAGCATGTCATACTTTGGTTCAGCGGTATTGTTGGATGAAGCGGCCCGGACCGACATTATGCGTATGCTTACGCGAGACTGGTTTTACCGCCGTGCTTTGCACACAGGTGACTAGCGGGTGTCTGTTTCTCCAACTTTAGTTGAACTGAGTGTGGCTACGCCCGGTCCTTGCGAAGGTTAAAACAACACTAACTTGACGAATTATCGTTGTGGTTTTGATGCGTAGGTAAGAACGGTTCTTGCTAAGCCCGTAGCAGCCACGTAAAATTTGCAACAACAAAGTAGAGGACGTCTAACTTGTTTTTACAGGGCATGTTGTGATGTGATATGGTCAAGACATGATGCTATATTTTATTGTATGAGATGATCATGTTTTGTAACCGAAGTTATCGGCAACTGGAAGGAGCCATATGGTTGTCGCTTTATTGTATGAAATGCAAACACCCTGTAATTGCTTTACTTTATCACTAAGCGGTAGCGATAGTCGTAGAAGCAATAGATGGCGTAACGACAACTATGCTACGATGGAGATCAAGGTGTCGCGCCGGTGACGATGGTGATCACGATGGTGCTTCGGAGATGGAGATCACAAGCACAAGATGATGATGGCCATATCATATCACTTATATTGATTGCATGTGATGTTTATCATTTATGCATCTTATCTTGCTTTGATTGACGGTAGCATTTTAAGATGATCTCTCACTAATTATCAAGAAGTGTTCTCCCTGAGTATGCACCGTTGCGAAAGTTCTTCGTGCTGAGACACCACGTGATGATCGGGTGTGATAGGCTCTACGTTCAAATACAACGGGTGCAAAACAGTTGCACACATGGAATACTCAGGTTAAACTTGACGAGCCTAGCATATATAGATATGGCCTCGGAACACGGAGACCGAAAGGTCGAACATGAATCATATAGTAGATATGATCAACATAGTGATGTTCACCATTGAAACTACTCCATCTCACGTGATGATCGGACATGGTTTAGTTGATTTGGATCACGTAATCACTTAGATGACTAGAGAGATGTCTGTCTAAGTGGGAGTTCTTAAGTAATATGATTAATTGAACTTAAATTTATCATGAACTTAGTACCTGATAGTATTTTGCTTGTCTATGTTTGTTGTAGATAGATGGCTCGTGCTGTTGTTCCATTGAATTTTAATGCGTTCCTTGAGAAAGCAAAGTTGAAAGATGATGGTAGCAATTACACGGACTGGGTCCGTAACCTGAGGATTATCCTCATTGCTGCACAGAAGAATTACGTCCTAGAAGCACCGCTGGGTGCCAAGCCTGCTGCTGATGCAACTGACGGCGTTAAGAACGTCTGGCAGAGCAAAGCTAATGACTACTTGATAATTCAGTGTGCCATGCTTTACGGCTTAGAACCGGGTCTTCAACGATGTTTTGAACGTCATGGAGCATATGAGATGTTCCAGGAGTTGAAGTTAATATTTCAAGCAAATGCCCGGATTGAGAGATATGAAGTCTCCAATAAGTTCTATAGCTGCAAGATGGAGGAGAATAGTTCTGTTAGTGAACACATACTCAAAATGTCTGGGTATAATAATCACTTGATTCAACTGGGAGTTAATCTTCCTGATGATAGTGTCATTGACAGAATTCTTCAATCACTGCCACGAAGCTACAAGAGCTTCGTGATGAACTATAATATGCAAGGGATGGACAAAACTATTCCCGAGCTCTTCGCAATGCTAAAAGCCGCGGAGGTAGAAATCAAGAAGGAGCATCAAGTGTTGATGGTTAACAAGACCACCAGTTTCAAGAAAAAGGGCAAAGGGAAGAAGAAGGGGAACTTCAAGAAGAACAGCAAACAAGTTGCTGCTCAAGAGAAGAAACCCAAGTATGGACCTAAGCCTGAGACTGAGTGCTTCTACTGCAAGCAGACTGGACACTGGAAGCAGAACTGCCCCAAGTATTTGGCGGATAAGAAGGATGGCAAAGTGAACAAAGGTATATGTGATATACATGTTATTGATGTGTACCTTACTAATGCTCGCAGTAGTACCTGGGTAATTGATACTGGTTCTGTTGCTAATATTTGCAACTCGAAACAGGGACTACAGATTAAGCGAAGATTGGCTAAGGACGAGGTGACGATGCGCGTGGGAAATGGTTCCAAAGTCGATGTGATCGCGGTCGGCACGATACCTCTACATCTACCATCGGGATTAGTTTTAGACCTAAATAATTGTTATTTGGTGCCAGCGTTGAGCATGAACATTATATCTGGATCTTGTTTGATGCGAGACAGTTATTCATTTAAATCATAGAATAATGGTTGTTCTATTTATATGAGTAATATCTTTTATGATCATGCACCCTTGAAGAGTGGTCTATTTTTATTGAATCTCGATAGTAGTGATACACATATTCATAGTGTTGAAACCAAAAGATGCAGAGTTGATAATGATAGTGCAACTTATTTGTGGCACTGCCGTTTAGGTCATATCGGTGTAAAGCGCATGAAGAAACTCCATACTGATGGGCTTTCGGAATCACTTGATTATGAATCACTTGGTACTTGCGAACCGTGCCTCATGGCCAAGATGACTAAAACGCCGTTCTCCGGAACTATTGAGCGAGCAACTGATTTGTTGGAAATCATACATACTGATGTTTGTGGTCCAATGAATGTTGAGGCTCGCGGCGGGTATCATTATTTTCTCACCTTCACAGATGATTTGAGCAGATATGGGTATATCTACTTAATGAAACACAAGTCTGAAACATTTGAAAAGTTCAAAGAATTTCAGAGTGAAGTGGAAAATCATCGTAACAAGAAAATAAAGTTTCTACGATCTGATCGTGGAGGAGAATATTTGAGTTACGAGTTTGGTTTACATTTGAAACAATGCAGAATAGTTTCGCAACTCACGCCACTCGGAACACCACAACGAAACGGTGTGTCCGAACATCGTAATCGTACTTTACAAGATATGGTGTGATCTATGATGTCTCTTACTGATTTACCGCTACCAAACGTCACAACGTAACTGGGTGATTATAAAGGAGTACTACGGGTGTCTCCAAAGGTACATGTTGGGTTGGCATATTTCGAGATTAGGTTTTGTCACTCCAATTGTCAGAGAGGTATCTCTGGGCCTTCTCGGTAATGCACATCACTATAAGCCTTGCAAGCAATGTAGCTAATGAGTTAGTTACGGAATGATGCATTACGTAACGAGTAAAGAGACTTGCCGGTAACGAGATTGAACTAGGTATTGGATACCGACGATCGAATCTCGGGCAAGTAACATACCGATGACAAAGGGAACAACGTATGTTGTTATGCGGTTTGACCGATAAAGATCTTCATAGAATATGTAGGAGCCAATATGGGCATCCAGGTCCCGCTATTGGTTATTGACCGAGAATAGTTCTAGGTCATGTCTACATAGTTCTCGAACCCGTAGGGTCCACACGCTTAACATTACGATGACAGTTTTATTATGAGTTTATAAGTTTTGATGTACCGAAGTTTGTCCGGAGTCCCGGATGTGATCACGGACATGACGAGGAGTCTCGAAATGGTCGAGACATAAAGATTGATATATTGGACGACTATATTCGGACACCGGAAGTGTTCCGGGTGATTTCGGAGAAAACCGGAGTGCCGGAAGGGTTACCGGACCCCCCCCCCGGGGAAGTATTGGGCCTTAGTGGGCCTGAGGGGAGAGAGAGAGCAGCAGCCCAGGAGGTGGCGCCCCCCCCCCCATGAGGAGTCCGAATTGGACTAGGGGAGGGGGCGCGGCCCCCCCTTTCCCTCTCCCTCTCCCTCTCTTTCCTTCCCCCTTCCTCCTTCCTAGTGGGACTAGGAAAGGGGAGTCCTACTCCCACTAGGAGGAGGACTCCCCCCTCCTTGCCGCGCCCCCTAGGGCCGGCCGACCTCCCCCCTTGCTCCTTTATATACGGGGGCAGGGGGCACCCTAGAGACACACTAGTTGATCTACGGATCGTTCCTTAGCCGTGTGCGGTGCCCCCCTCCACCATATTCCACCTCGATCATATCGTCACGGAGTTTAGGCGAAGCCCTGCGCCGATAGAACATCATCATCGTCACCACATCATCGTGCTGACGGAACTCATCCCCGACGCTTTGCTGAATCGGAGCCCGGGGATCGTCATCGAGCTGAACGTGTGCTGAACTCGGAGGTGCCGTACGTTCGGTACTTGGATCGGTCGGATCGTGAAGACGTACGACTACATCAACCGCGTTGTCATAACGCTTCCGCTTACGGTCTACGAGGGTACGTGGACAATACTCTCCCCTCTCGTTGCTATGCCATCACCATGATCTTGCGTGTGCGTAGAATTTTTTTTGAAATTACTACGTTCCCCAACAATAGCATTGTATAATTCACATATATAATGTCTTGCAACAAGATGGCAATGCACAATTCACATATATGGTAATTAGACACTACAGGTGGCATTCACACAAAGCATGTCTAAACTAATCAAATGACATAGCAATGTCAGACATCATACGCACGATATGAGCAACATAACCCTACCAAGTTAGAGCATACACCTCGGGGGGGGGGGGGTAGGACTGGTCATCTGTCTCCGAATCCTCCTCTGAGGAGCTATCCGTAACCAGCGAGATATGCGCTTCGTCAGATAGCATAGTCTGCTCTGAAGACCTTGTTTTCACTCCAGAATTTGCCATCACCGTGTCAAATGGCTGATGCACACGAAGAGCAGTTGAATGTACTAACATTGTTGACAAATGTAATATGTAACGAAAAAAAGGATGGCCTGATATAATTTACGTATAAGATGACTGGCTAAGCAGGATGGCATTGCAAAATTCACATATATGATGCCTGGCTAAACAAGATGGCGTTGCATAATTCACATAAACAATGAATAAACTAAACAGATGGCATTCACACAAAGGATGTCTAAACTAAGCAGATGACATATTTGATGTATAAAATAAGCAATGCAAGACACCATATGCATGATATAACCAACATCAGCATGCCAAGTTAGAGCGAAGACCTCAGGGGGTAAATAGGAGTTATCTTCTCCTTCTGAATCCCCCTCAGAACAGATATCTTCCTCTCGATTACAATCTGAAATGCGTGGAGGGGGCTGCCTTTGCGCCTACCATGGAGCGACGTCTGCATGAAATTTTATTGCCATGCAAGGCTCGTCTCTTTTGCTCTACATGTTCAGTTCCATTGTTTACAATAACGGTCATGCATAGGAATAAAACATAGTGAGATTATGTAAGGAGTGCATGCAGAAATCCAGAGTGATGGTAGCAACCTGTGGATAGACCCAAAACCAATAATAGCAGGCAGATAATGGCTTCAGCTAAAAAATATAGATAATGGCTTCTTTACTGTTTGTTTCCCACCCAACATGAAACTCATAGTAGACACCGGAGATTAACCAGATAGTAGATAGATACTATTGATAGCGGCCCCGATATGTACCCCACAACCATTTAAAAACTCAAGTTTGACCATTAGTTTGGAGCTGACTCAGAGTCTAATCGGTGAACAGGATGATAAAGTAGCATGTAATATTAAGCGATGCATAACGTAAGCGGACACGAAAGAGTGTGGCCTCTCTTGCGGACCCGTGTAGTCCTCGAGATCATCTATTCGGTCGATGATGGTAATGCAGTTTTCATGGCTGCCAGCGGTGGGGAAGAAGATCTGAGGCGGCGAAAGACAGTCTGGAGGCCGGATCCCTGCTGTGCTGGACCCTTCTATCGTTGGAGCAGCTGAGCTGGGGTGGACGACGGCGCAGCAGGAGCGGGATAAACCACGCAAGGTTTTCTTTGACAACTATCTGTAAGAGAAGTAATTCTGTAAGGGCTCGTTTGAATTGGAGGATTCCAACAATGCAGGGATAGGAAATAGACAGGAATATGATAGGAATGCACGTGCAAAACAGAGAATTTAAAAACACAGGATTTCTGCCAATCTGGGTGTTTGATTCACAACAATTGAAAGATCACAGAATGCAAAGAAGCATGGTGAGATTAAGTCAAACCACAAGAAAATGTACGGTTATAATGCTATTATGCTACTATCTCTTAGTCTTGTGCTTCATGAATAGGAATTTAAAAAGGAGGACAAGTGAAAATAAAAATTCCTACATTTTTTCTTTCAAGGAGACACTAAAGGAACACATCCGTGTGCTCAGTGGACAATATATATAACATGTAGAGTAAAAAGAGATGCAACAAGTGTACAACCTCTTTGGCGAAGCCATGTCGATCTCAGCGTGATTGGGTTGGCCAGTGAGGATGCTCCGGCTAACTTTGCTGTCGGAGGAGGGGAAGAAGATCTTAGGCGTCTGGAGATGGAGCCCGAGGTATTGCTCCGCTGTGATGGAGGGTTTCGTCGTTGGAGCAGCTTCGGTGAGTTGTACGACGCCAAGGCTGAAGCAGGACAAGAGAGACAATGAACAACGTTAACCTGAGTGGAATTCTAATAGCATCTCTAATACATGACGTAAAATACATAACCACAAAGTGCTAGATGTAAAATACATCAGCCGCTCATCTCTGAACTTAACTATCGAAACTGAATTTAACTGTCGAAACTGAACTTAACTGTCGAAACTGAATTTTGCTGTCGAAACTGAATTTTGCTGTCGAAACTGAACGCACTAGCAAGGTGAGGCTACACATCGGTCGACAGACTTTTTCAAATCTTGTCAGTCGATTTTGCAGCCGTTGGATACGAAATCAAGGGCCTGCGGTTCATCTTCAACCTCCACCCCCTGAGCCGCCAGCCACCACCGGCCAAATAGCAGCCCCCCGCCGCCCGCGGCCGGCGGTGCGCCGCCTCGCCCGCCCCGAAAATAGTCCCCACCTCCGGTTCGCCGCCGCCCCGGCCATCCCTCTAGGCCCCCCCGTGACAAGCTTTTTCTCCAGCGATCCCCACGCCACCGTCCCACCAACGCCCCGCCAACGCCGGCAACCACCGCCCCCATCCTGAACCCTAAGATAGATAGTGGGGTACCTCTCTGGCGAGACCCCCTCCCCGCTGCGGCTAGTTCTTCCTTCACCCAGGCGAGCCTACCCCTTGAAAATCAACTGACCCAAAATTCGATTCAGTCGACTGAAGTGTAGCCAAATCGGAGCAGCATCGCAAGTAAGAGCAAGAGCGAGAGCAGCAGCGCGAGCAAGAGCAATAGCAAGAGCAGACTAGGCAGGGGACTAAGAGAAAGAGCAGAGCAGCAGCGTGAGTGAGAGCTAAAGCAGCAGCAGCTCCTACTGATGTGGACGTCGCCACCGAGGGAGCGACGCCGTGGAGGAAGTGGCCGGCGACGCTGCCGTGGATGGAGCCGCGCCGTGTCGGCTCGAGACCGAGCGCCGGCAGCACCGTGAGATCGAATCAAGAAGAAAATGCGGTGATTAGTGTACAACCTCTTTGGTGGTGCCGATTAGGCCGCAGCTTCATCCGAGGAAACGATGATGATGATGCTCTTCCGGTGGTGCAGGTGAAGACGGCGGTGTGGGAATGGAGGTGGCGCGAAAGACGAGGGGAACGTCAGGGCAGCTCCTTGGAGGTGGAGGACGGGGTGGCTGAACCGGCGGGACGATGAGATCGATGATGGATCCTCATCCGGTACGGTGGATGAGGGACGTTGAGGTGTTGTTGTGGACGACGTTGTCGGGGAAGAGGCTCCGGCTGGGTGGCGGACGGAGCAGGGTGTGGGGTTTCGTCGCGGGTTTTCGCGGCCTCGGTTTACGAATGGGTGGGCAGATGGGATGGCAGTGGGGAACCATGGTTTAGAGACACGCTTGTCTGAAATGTGGGGTAAGTTACGAAAGTACCCCCCACCGATTTGAGGCGGTTCTTTCGGTTCAGGGGTACCACGGGCATTTCGTGTGTCGGGATTTCACAGGAGGTGGGAGTTTTCGCGCGTGTTGTAATTTCGGAATAGCAAGGCGCGGGTTGAGATGGAGGGAGTTGTCGGAGCACAACGAGACAAAGATATATCTTAAATATTTCGGGCTAACAAGGCGCGGGTTGAAATTTCCGGACAAGCCTAATGTGTACTGTACCAAATCAATGTGCACTACAAATGTCATTCAAAACTTTGAATTCATGTTATGTTCAATTAAAATATTTTGCTACGTGTATAATGCAAGCAACCTACTACTCAAATGAACGTTTTAGTGCATTCCAAACGTATATACTACCGCTTCAATATGAACTAAATTTGAATAAGATCTACAGTAATGATTGTTGTGAAATCAAAGCATTTGAATTCGTTTCTCTGTTTTAATATGATCTACAATCATCATTATTGTCAAGTTAAACCATCGTTTGTGTATTATCTTCATAGCACACCACATGATTAGTCTCGAGTTACATATGAACTATGTGTACTATATGAACTCGAACTAGATTTTTTGAATCCACTTTATTTTGATTTCAAATCACATTACATTTCTAGCTCTAGCTAGATCTTCAATCTAAACCATGTCTCATATGTATAATGTGTTTATCACATTATGTATGGTGCCCCGCCCCCTACGCCTACAAGTATTTAGATGTGAGTTGCAAACACCACACATTACCACAAATTCAAATAAAATGTGAGAATGTTCGATATATAGTATTGTTTAGATTGCTTGATATTTAGTTGTAAGCTGCAAACGCCGCACATTATCACAAATTCAAATAAAATGTGAGATTGTTTGATGTATAGTATGGTTTAGATTGTTCGGCATTTAGCTGTGAGTTGCAAACGCCATGCATTATCACATTATGGTATAACATGTGCACAACACGTGTATCACCGCTATATTCATGCATGCAATGTTTAAAACACTATGATCTCCTATTCAAATATATGAATCCGCTTTCATATCAAATTATGATCTTTGTTAGTCTCTTACACCCACACAATCCTCTAACCTTTGTAGCTACCACTAACTTTCTCTCGTGCATGCACACGCCCTCCTCGCCCTCCCCCTCCCTCGGCACTCTATCCACCGGGCACATTCATTTTTTTCTTTAGGTTGTTCTCCTAGAGTCTCCACAACTCCTTTCCGACACACACTGATCGATAAACCTCTCCAGCGATGCCTGCCTACAGCATACACACACAGCTTCAATCTCCTCCTTTATGTGTCCTTGCCTCGTGTCTCTCATACGGTCAGACACATGTGTAAACTCTCACCCCTCTTTTCATCGATCTCACAACCGCACACTCCTCCCCCTATCTAGCTAGTAGTTGGGCCTCTCGCACCACCTCCTAGCTCCATTCTCTCTGTCTATCCATCTCGCTGGGCCTTATTTGCCTCTAACAAATGGACGTACACCGACCGATCTCTCGCTATACATATAGCCAGCTAGGTCCTTATAACTCGTTTTTACCCACACGTCGATCGATCTACCTCATTACTTGTGTCTCTCCCTTCCTCCGACAAACAACAATTGATCTACCGATCTAGTTAGGTTTGCTTACCAAACACATGGTTCCCCTTCATCATCCATGGATGCGTCCCGACAGATCTATCACGCACAGGCACACACAAAAACACATCCCCACTCTTATTGATAGCATTGCAGTTCCACCCTCAGTTTGTCTAGTAGGCCTCTCCCAACATCTCCGAGAAGCAAATCCATCACCCATCTAGCACTCTACCCCTCTCCCTTCCTCTCTCTCTCCTCTCTCTCTCTGTCCCATCATATTTCCTGTCCTTCAGTTATGTATGGATGTCGACCGATCTCCCTCAAGACATACCTGGGTCTCTCCTTCTCAACACATATACGAGTCGTTCTACCTCTATAGTTAGCCCTCTGCCTACCCCCCCACCCCCTCCCCCCACACACACCGATACATCAAGCGCTCTAGTCATGTCTCCCTGCCACACACAAACTTGACATGTGCCCTCTAACGTTCCGGTAGGCCAGTCGCCCTATATCTTTGACTTGCACACACACACAATCTCGATGGCTCTCTTCATCGATCTCGCACCCACCCACTTGATCCTCTCTTCGACTCTATCGATAGCTATGACCCATCCCTCTCTTCTCGTGGATTGCCCGACCCTCTATGTATGATATGGATAGGCCTCCATTTCACACACATTGCATGCAAAATTTTGTTTGAGATCTCATCGACACATATTCCCACAAATAATTCACGAAATCAACCCCCACCCCACCCCCCACCCCCACCACAAAACCAAAAACACTCACGAACACGGTTTGTATCTCTCTCACACACCCACGTAGGTGGGGGCGTGCACGAAGAGAAGAGGTGCATGCACGGTGCACGTACTCCCGTCTCTTTCCCAACCACACCCGCGCGGGTACACGGTGGAGCTCATTTCTGTACAAAAAAGGCAGCCCACGTGGTAATTTGGCACGTGTACTAGTTGTCCACTTGGTGGAGGGAGGATCGTCTACCACGGGTGAACAAACAAATTGCGACTTGATGCGTTATGTTAAATTAAAAAAAGAGGCAAACCATGTGGGGCCTACCTTAGAGGCAAGGCTCTATACACTTGAGTACTTTTGATGTGTCCCATCAACTCGCAGAACAAGGAGAAGCTTGCTTATTACGCCATCTCCCCCGCCCACGGGCGCGATGGCTCGCAGGATGAGGTGAAGCTTGCTCCGCCTTACGCCCGCTCCCTCGCCCATGCGCGCGGTGGCTCACAGGACGAGGAGAAAAATTTACTACTCCCTCCGTTTACTCCTCGTCCCTACTACCTTGGTTATAGAGATTATATATATCATATTGTTTGGAATATATATGTCCTTTAGTAGATTTCAATATGAACTACTAGTACATACTCCAAACACTGATGTATATAGATGTATTTTAGAGTGTACATTCACTCATTTTGCTCCATATGTAGTAGCACTCTCCCTCGCCCCTCGACCCTCGCCCACGTGGTGGACGTGCAGCAATTCATTCGGTCTCATATAGCCAGAACGATATATACTGCACTACCATTATTGCTCGACTTCTCGAAGAGGCGAAGAGCCAATCGCAAGGTTAACATTTTGGAGATGCCAAGCGCAAGGTTATAGGAGAACGAGTAGTAGGTGCCACGTCATTTATAAATAATTTTTTTTCTTCAGTGGCACATACGCAATATGATAGGTTCATATGGAGAGGAAAGAAAACCGCTCCACTATATACATAGTCAGGACGGGCCAGCCTACACGGTTGCTTGTTGGGGTTGCTCTCTTCACACTCTCTCGCACAAAATGATTGTGGCCACATCTCTAACATCCTGGCGGATCACGTCCGCTTGGGGAAGGGGTGGATGCTTAGTGTAGATGCAGTGGCCGTCGCCGACGGCGAAAACCCACTGTCGGCACGTCCCGATCAGGGGTCCCCACCGTTCTCTCTCATAAAGCTAGTGAGGTTGCCGTCGTCCCTTACTCACTGCCGCGACGTGGGCAGTTGCCGCCTCCCGCGGCCCTCCTCAAGGTTGAGCTACGTCCCTCAGGTACAACTCCCTTTACAGCCGGCTTGCACCACTACTCCAGCTGCCCACATCACTCCATGTGGATATTTCTCTACTTCTTTGCCCCGCACATACCTGATACCTCTACTGGCTTCTACGTACTGTATTTGTGATGAGTTTATGTCTCATCAACTAGTCCCAGTAATCTTATTCTAATCACGCTTCTTCAATTTCTTTGCCACAGGATGCTCATCTCGATTTTGGTGAAACTACACAAAATGATCCGATGGTCAAAAGGTTGCAAACTTAATTTATTAGGAAGCTCGAACGTTGCCAGCAAATTGAAGCCTGGCCAGGGTTCACGGTTCAAGGGCTAGGGACTGCATGGATCATTTTTTTAGCTGCCTCTGTTCCAAAATAAGTGTCAACTTTAGTAGTAGTACAACTTTGTACTAAAGTTTGCACAAAGTTGAGACACTTATTTTGGAATGGAGGGAGTACATATTTGCTATGATCTATCAATCATTGAGGAGCATGCATGTTAGTCTCCTTTGTATTTGATGAAATGTTGCAACGGGCAACCTTGGACGCAAGATACATGTAACAGGAGCTGGAAGCTTCATAGTATTGTACAAATTTATCTCGCTGATAAATTACAGTACGTACTAGTACTATACTAGTACTTCCTCCGTTCCTAAATATAAGTCTTTGTAGAGATTTCACCATGAACCACATGTGGATGTATATAGATGCATTTTAAGTGTAGATTCATTCATTTTGTTCCGTATGTAGTTCACCTAGTGGAATCTCTACAAAGACTTATCTACTAGTAATAGCTAGCCCCCACTACTAGGAATTCTCTATCCTCTCCTTGAGCCACATCATCAAAATTGATGTAGTCGTTAGATGAAGTAAATCAGTCATAATAGCCGTCTGATCTAGACGTTGAGAGGCTCCACACTAAGCCACATGCAAGCATGCAGAAATACCGTGGCACATGCATGTGAGTGGGTTTTAAATCACATCAACATGTCTGCATGCAAGCATGCACCGGTAGCATGCATGTAAGTGAGCTTTTAAGTCCCATTAACATGTCAAAAAGAAAAATATAATCCCATTATGCAGTAGGAGTTGGCTGATCTTTTTTCCTTACGTGGGATGATCTAAATGATGATGGGAGTTTATTTAGTTTGGCTACCACATTTGTCATGCGGTTATAGATTTCTTTTTAGTTCTATGAAATTGATAATTTTGCGCAGAGAGATATACCGCTGTTCCACGGCAACGCGCGGGGACTCATCTAGTAATATTTAGGAACGGAGGGAGTACTATGTAAAGAGTTAGGTGTCACACGGTGATAGTGTGAGATGGGCCATGTAATCACTGAGCCTGCGCGTTTTCACTGCTCTTGCACTCCTCCGCTGTAAGAATGGAGAAAATTGTAATCTACTACCTCCTTTCGCCGAAAGCATGGGACATCCAGCAGCCCTACCACCTCAGTAATAAAGACCAATGAGACATCAAATCACATAGACCCAGCAGTAAGTTGGACGGACGAAGCAACCATCACTCTTGCGCCAGTGAGAGGTCGCATCCGCTCTACCCGGGCATGAATGCGGCACCGATTCTTTGGAGCGGCGCTGACCGTTTCGGGCGGGAAGCGCGCGCGGGTGATGGAGGGGCTTTGGGTGGGCCAGGCTAGTCAGGAGCGGGCGTGGCAGCTGTCCGCATGTCCCTACCGGACACGCCCGGAAATGAGAGGATGCACCGACTCTCACGGCTAAAATCGTACACTACACACCATCTCTTTGTAGGAGTAGGTCGATCTGTCGCACTCTCTAACACACACATGCTGTTAAACACACACACACGCACGCACGCACCTTGGTCCCGTTGCATCTTCTAACGTGGCTTATTACACCTAGACGGAGGGAGTAGTAAGTATACGAGATACGGTGGCACACTGACTTAAGTTGAATACAAGTGCCCAAAATTTGTGTGCATGTTATAATAAGGATTCACTTAAAATAGTACGTGAGCGAACAGAGGGATCAATTGGACAGTGTTCCAGAGCAGTAGCGAGATGTGTGAGGTAGTAAGATACACCACTAGCGCTTTTAATTTTTTTTATTAATTTGTTTGTTTCACCCTCTGACTGGTGGGACCCAACGTACTACATGGAGAGAGGGAAGGTGACTAAGGCTGCATTATTTCTGCACCACTGTGGATAGTCTTACCACCAAAGCCACATGACACAATTATGATTGAAATCCTAATGACTCCCACACACACAAAAAAAACACGGCATGCCTGTCACACGAATGCAGGAATGTATAAAAGGTTATTTTCCTCTCATTGAACATAACGGGGGGGGGGGGGGTTGTGTAGCTGGTTAGCCTGTTCTCGGGTTCGATAACTACACTTGAGCATAATTTTTGCCAGGAGGATTCTTTGACTGGTCAAAATGTTTTCTAGGGTTTGCATGCTTCACACTCTCTCTCCAGTATATATATACACGCTGGAGCCTCAGCGCTTGTAGTTGCTCTCTTCACACTCTCTCGCCCTCTCCCGCTGGAGCCTCAACACTTGTAGTTGCTCTCTTCACACTCTCTCGCCCTCTCCAGATCTAAACAAGACTTCATTGGCCTCTCTCTCCCCTCACTGCTGCTCAAAGAGCCGGCAGGATCCGTCCGCCGGGAAGGGAAGGAGGCTTAACGCTGTCGCCATTAGCGAGGGAGGGAATCCACTACCGGTGCAGCTGTTCACTTTCCACCCAGCGGCGCCGCGGGAGGGCCTCCGACCCCTTCTTCTTCGCTGCCGTCTCGTCGCCCACCGAACCACGCCCCAAGAACCTTAAGGTATATTTTACTTACTCCACATGCATTGCTCTAGCTGCATGTATACCATGAATCTAGGACATGGTTCAAAGAGGAAAGGAGTGGGGGAAAGTAGTGGGAAAAGTTGTATATAGCATGAATCTAGGACGTGGTTCAAAGAGGAAATGAAGGGGGGAAGTTGTATAGCATGAATCTAGGACGTGGTTCAAAGAGGAAAGGAATGGGGGAAAGTAGTGGGGAAAGTTGTATCGCATAAATCTAGGACGTGGTTCAAAGAGGAAAGGAAGGGGCGAAAGTACTAGTTCAAAAAGGAAAGGAAGGGACAAGGCTGTAGAGTTTGAGCAGGACTAGATTTGCTGCGCTCACATAGGGAAAGGTGTCTAAAGATAACAAAACTGGGACCAACACAAATATGCTCCTTGGTTGTTTGTTCTTTGTTGCAACAGACTATGCATGACCACAATACATCGGTAGATGCACATGGTGCTGGTGCATCCACTATCCCGTGCAACTCATTAGCTATTGTTAATCTAAGGCCCTGTTTGGATAAAAACTCCCTAGTCCCTACCTGCTTGGTTCCAGGGACTAAACATGGACTAGAGGTTATTAAATGACATGCTAAAAGACCATGATACCCCTAGTAATGAACTAATAGAAACAAGGTGCGATGCGTGATAGGGGCAACTGTTGGAAAAAGTCCCAAAAAGACTCCCTCGGGGTCTTCTTTCGTTAGCCCAAATGCCCACTTTTAGTCCCTAAAAGTCCCTCATGTTTGGTTTAGATGTGACTGACACGGAGTTTTTTTAGTCCCTACACCAAAATGTCCCTGTAAACAAACACCCTCTAATAATGCCACTGGAAAATTGATGCAATGCCACAGTTAAAAGCAAATTACATGTTTAACGAATTTTATTGTTAATATAATCTCTATGTTAATATTAATCAATGCCACCATTTGAGAAATGCTACTGTCTTCCTTTCTTTCCCATTTAGATAAGGTAGATGCTTCTTTTTGTTGGCTTCTATGTCATCCATCTTTATTGACCACTAATTGTTTCCTTTGCACCTCTGTGTAAACAGGGTTATCTACTTCACCTTGTTGCCATTGTGACCTTTTGTTGCACTGCACAAAACACTTTTGTTTTAAGAGTGTTTTGTGCAGTTCAACCAAAATGTCACACCGACAACGTTGCTTGATTGCTTGATCTTAGTGGAACTGCACAAGAGGAGATCTTACTTCCTATCCGTTAAGGCGAATTTGGTTCAGATCTTCTTCTTGTGAGTTGTTTGAATTCCGCATCATGAGAGGTCAGTACTAGCCTTCTTTCACATGATTCTGCAGTGTGCTTTCATATGTTGTGCTACTTGTACGATAATGTTGCTTGATTTTAGTGAACTGCACAAATGGAGACAAGACTTCCAATCTGTATGTGCACCGTAATATCCCATTGAGGTAAGATAAGGATATTTCACAACTGTTGGCCTGTATTTTGCCACTTTCATCAGAAAATTAAGTTTAGTACTATACTTGTGCTCCCTAATTGACATGCCAAATCTTACATTGAAGGCGAAGCTTGTCTGTTATTGAACCAAGTGATGAAGGGGAAGAACAAGCGGAAGAAAAACAAAAATCAACTCCCGGTGCTGTAATGAAGCACTGGAACTGTGATGACACAAGTAATGATATAGTTTTGCATCTTAATTTATTGATATGGCTGGAACGAGCAATTGTTTTGCCACTGATTTGATGCCATACGTAATTATCTCTACTTATGCAAACAGGGATCTTCTTTGAAGATACCATATATTTTAGTGGAACTGCACAAGAAGATGTTGGAAACATTAAACTAATCAAGGAGTATATAGTAAGCATGGCCACCCCCGTAGATAGCAACAGATGGTTCCGGAGAAGTGCTTCATCTGTATGCTCTACACAATCAGCCTCCTGACAAATGTTGGTACTCGCCCACTGATTTCATCCATATGATTGAGCTTTGTCATCTCTATTGGTGTTGTGCTACTGTTTAGATACTGTCTTGAAAAAGTGGTATTGTCCTTGAGAAGTGCTTCATCTGTGCTGTTTTAAATATTTTCTTTCCTTTTTTTCAAGCAAACAGGGATGCTAGCATTTAGTAGTCTTCTTGTCTTTGCACAACAGGATCATCTTCCTCTGAAGAAGAATATGGAGTACGTGAAGTGACTAGTTCCGATTATGGCAGGATGAAGAAGCCCTGTCTATCTTCTCATCAGAAGGAGCAGTTGAAGGATGGTTACATTACTCCCCACAAGACCAAACTAACTTCAGCTCAGAAGGACTGACAAATCTCCATTTTTCTGCTATGATGCGCGAGTAGAATGTTGTTCTAGGATTCTTTCTAGTGAGTTCCATTTTTCTAAAAGTGTGCTCTACATGGACCATGTATGTGCCTGTTGAAACTTTCAATTCATAGTACAGTTTGCTTTATACTAATCATTTTTTTGTATTTGTGCAAACAGGGGTGTTCAGCTTGATTTCAACGGGAACTGCACAAAATGTTCATGAATACATCGAATCATTCATTTCCACCACAAGAAAGGAGGTGCCCATAAGTTTAAGGCGTTGCAACATATAAGGGCGAAATCATACAAGCTACGCGTGAATTTGGTTGATTTTGGTGGAACTGCACAAAAAGGACAGCTGGTTTATTTAGCACGAGGTGCCATGTCAATGTATGAACTGATGGCAAACCCTGCCCATTCCACAATCGTAGGCATTTGATATTTTGGAATTGGACAACCTTGTCAAATTTTGCTCATTGATTTTAGCAAGATATGCGTTTGATATTTTCGAATGGGGCGCCCTTTGTTGTCAGCAGCGTCAATCAATTTTTTCTTTATTCTTTAGTTGTGAAGTAAATATTGCCTCTGACATGTGAGTCGCTGAGATGCATAATCATCGATTGTTTTGAATGTTCTCTATGAATTGCCAGGCATGTGTGTTTGATTGCAATGTACAGAAACGCTAAAAAGCTGCTCAAACTCTTTATACTCCTTCTGTTCCTTTTTACCTTGCACATTGTGAAAGTGCATACTTTTTTGTATAAGATTGGTCAAAGTGGAGATAGTTTGACTGCAGACAAAACTTGTATGCAGACTAGAAAGGACCGGAGGGAGTACATGTGAAATTGCTGCAAACGTGGTGATCACCCTGGGAATAATGCTAGTACGTATTGTTTTGCATGTTCATCCAATGCCAGTGATACAGGAATTCGAACTAATCAAAATAAATTCATTCATACACGGTCGGATTTCATATAAACATGCCGGATTTCATTACATTTCATACATTCTTCAACTAAAAAGGGGTGTTTGTGGCTGCATGCATCTCCCAGATGCAGAGGCCGGGGGTCATCCTCCTTTTCTAAAAAAACTAAAAAGGGGTGCACTGGAGGTATAATTAATTAACCGAAGCTACCCACCTGTGTCCCGCTGAGCCAAACAGAAACTTCAGTGACTTAACTGCAGGTGCAGTTGCGTAACTGACATGTGGCATGTTGGGCCCACGTGTTAGTCAGCCAACTGCACCAGCAGTTAAGTAGAAGCAACGTTCTTCTCCAGCGCAGCTCTCCGACTCCATGTCGCCGCCAAGAAGCTAACCGGCCGTCAATGGTCAACCCGCCTAGCTTGGCTTCAACCTGAGGGTAGCAGTGGTGGCCTTACTTGGACCGAAGCAGCGGCGACCTACCGTGTTCTACTCTTCCTCATTTTCTGTGTGGCGCGGCCTCGTTGGGAGCGGGGCGGGGCCTCGGCGGAGCCGGCGATGTCCTCTGTCTCGTTGCTGGTGGGCGGTGCCTCAGCGGAGCGGTAGAAATCCTCCCCCACGTTGCCGGCAGGGTGGGGCCTTGGCTGAGCCGGCGATGTCCTCTGCCTTGTTGTTGGCGGGGCGGGGCCTCGGCGGAGCCGGCGGTGTCCTCTGCCTCGTTGTTGGCGCCACGGGGCCTCGGCGGAGCAGGGCGTCGTCGATGCCAGCGGAGCGGGGACTCGTCGGAGCTGGCATTGTCCTCTGCCTCGTCCTCGGTCTTGCCAAACAGCGCCTCGCCCGCTTCATCGCCCTCTTTGCTAGCCTCTTTGTAGGCGGCCACAGCCTTCGCTACTCGCATGCGGTACCGCCAGCGCTCGAGGCGGCCCTTGCGGGCGGAGCGGTACAAGTCGAGCAGTGTCTCCTGCTCCGCCTGCTCCGCGGCGATCTGCTCCTCCGCCTTCAGGTGCTCCTGGAGGAGATGGTGGTTGTAAGCGGCATCGGCCTGCGCCTCCTGGAACTGCTCCTCATGCATCTGCCTCACCCTGTTCATATATAGGGCACGGGCCTCGCCGATGGTCATGGTGCAATGCACCGACGAGGATGGCACGGAGGAGGGGGTTGGTGCCGGATCGTCGACTACCATGTTCTCCATTGGGACGTCGTCGTCCTCCGGCTGCCTACCGGCCAGCCGGTCGGCAGCAATGCCTGCCATCTCCTTGTGGTCCATCGTCCGCCCGTCCCAAAGAGCGCTGGAGCGCGAGGAAGCCATGGTGGGCAGTAATGGTGTGGATAGGAGAAAGGGAACAGATGCGGATGACTGCGGCTATGGCCGGGGCAGCAGTTTATATAGCAATGGTGGGCGGGCGGAGGGACAGACGTGAGGCGCCGGAGTAGCCGCCTCGGCAACCGCGTATCATTAATGTGTGCGGCAGATGGACGGACGGACGACACTTGTGTCGTGTGAAGGCGGAGCAATCGCCTGCACCGGGAAGCGGGGCGGCCGTCGCTGACTGTTTCGGGCGGAAAGTGTGCGCGGGCGGGAGATGACTTTACTTGGATAGGATGACAATGGGGACCCACCAGGTCCATAGCCGCACATACGCAAGTGCCTCCTTATTATATATATATATAATTTATTTTGCTTCCTCCTGGTATCGTGACATCACGGTCCCACACCATTGTCAACCTATGTACTCCCTCCTTTCCGGTTTATAGGGCTTATCTCAAAATTTTAGTTTTTCCATTTTATAAGGCTCAATTTGGTTGTTTTCCATGACATGTTCAGATTCCAAGGTACATTAAATCATTGCATGCAAGTATTAAGAGAAAATTTACCAATGCATGTACTTTATGCATGCATGCATTGCAATTAATGCATTGATAAGCATAATTTTTTGAGGATAACAAGAGCATTAATTAGGTGCTTTTGCAAAACTACAAAAAGTATTCCACCACTTGCCATCTACCTTGATTGGTGAGATTTTTGAATTGAGCATTATTATAAACCGGAAAGGAGGGAGTAGTTAACAAACGAGAGAATTGCACAAGAAGCGGCCGACAGCTCGGACCAAGCATCTCGAGCAGTATTTGTGTTTTTGAGGTGTGAGCACTGTAAAGTTTTTCGATGTTTACCCCAGATATTAATTTTTCGCTGAATAACAACGAAAACATCGCTGCAGGTATTAACTGGGCGGGTTGTGGCCCGTCTAGCCAAGGCCAGATATCCAGCCCAGATATTAATTTTTTTCAAGCTGAAAATGGCTAGCCCAGCTATACTTTTTTTAGGAATACCCAGGCAAGGTCAAGTTGTTATTCTCCGCCCGCTGGGGCAAATCTTTCGTAGGAGGGATGCATTAGGCTTAACAAGAAAATGGGCTTTAAGAAATAATAAATGGGATGTAATTATAAAAACTAGGTAGTAACTATAAAAAAATGCACCAAACAGTGATTACTTTATAAAATATTATTTTTGGGTATTGAAAATTTTAAATTCATTAATTGTTGCGAGCGCAATGTTTCGTTGGATTTTTACGTAATATAAATTTATATTGAAATTGTATTTAATCTGACTAGAAAGTTTGGGATAAAAATATTTGGATCCCATCAAAATGTGGGAAATTTTATTGAATTCTGTTTTGAACGGTTGGTTGAAATGGGATGTACTTTTAACAAACTGTAAATGGGCTGTAGTAAATTCCATTAGAATTCAAAAATGGGCTACACATTCTTACGAATCTAAAATGGGCTATAAGTTCTCTGCCACACACTTCAGGCCTTACTAAGTTGACGTGTCCCCTAAAAAAACAGAGTTGACGCGTATGCAAGGCTTTGTCAACTTATAGTCAACACACGGTTCTAGCAGCAGTGGCCGTTGGATGTCCATCCAATGAATGTCGTGCTTCTTCTTCAATCTCGGATATTCTAACTTCACCCGCCCAAAAAATGATTCCTCCCCCTGACATGTGGGGTGCACCGTTTCGGAAGCTGACCTGTGGGCCTACTAAGTTGACGTACCAAGGGCTTTGTCAAGTTAGTCAATATAAACGATTCTAGCTGCAGTGACCGTACGATGTCCATTCAACGGCCGTCGTGCTTCTTCAACCACTGGTCTTCTTGCTCCAGCCGCCCAAAGTAGCGCCGGTCGTGCCGCCTACTCCTGCCTCCCGTGGCCGGCTATGCTGCCGCGGAGGCCTCACTGCCTCCTACTACTCCCACCGCTGGCCAGGCCATCCCTCCACTCACCCACACCCCCTATTATTCTGCGGCGGCGGCAGCGCAGCCGAACCAGTGAACCCTCGTACTCCTCTCTGTGTGTGCATCCACTGCCGCGTCTTCCCCGGCTCCGCGTCGTCCCCTTCCTAGGCCTCGCCACCGTCCACCGTCGTGGTGCTCTCGGCGCGGCGTGGTCAATGTGGTCAAGGAACGACTTCCATCGGGCATGGACTGTACGTGGAGAGGCTGACAGCTGGGTCCACGGCAGTCGCAAGGAAGTGTCTCCTTATTATGCGCAAAATAATTATTCCTCCACCTGACAGCGGGGACCCACCGGACGGGCCACAGTATTTCGCGAAAAAATTGATTCGCCCCCTGACTGCTGGGACCCACGAGCTACATCTTCGCACGCAAGGAAGTGCATCCAAGAAAAAAAACGATTCGCCCCCCTGACTGCTGGGACCCACCAGCTACATCTTCGCACGCAAGGAAGTGCGTCCGAAAAAAAACGATTCGTCCCCCGACTGCTGGGACCCACCAGCTACACCTTCGCACGTAAGAAAGTGCGTCCGGGCAAAAAAAACGATTCGCCCCCTGACTGCTGGGACCCAGCAGCTACACCTTCGCACACAAGGAAGTGCGTCCGGGCAAAAAAACGATTCGCCCCCCTGACTGCTGGGACCCAACAGCTACACCTTCGCACGCAAGGAAGTGCGTCCGGGCAAAAAAAACATAATGATTCGCCCCCACTAACTGCTGGGACCCACCAGCTACATCTTCGCAGGCAAGGAAGTGCCTGACAGTCGGGTCCCACCTGGTCGAAGCGTACGTAGCGTTATCATCCTGGTCGCGAACGTGTACGTACATACTGGTCGATGTAGAGGACGCACGTGTCGTAGTAAAGGCGCGCACGTGTCGTAGTAGAGGCGCGCACATAGCATGTACACTTACGTACAGTGGCCAGGGTGCAAGAAAGAAAATACGGCCACGTATGTGTACATACGGGCGGGGTCTCGAACGCCTAGTCTTGCATACGTACGGCGAGGGCTCGTGTTCATGGGGAGGCAACGGAATGCGTCTTGTTCATGGGGAGGCAACGGAATGCGTCGTGTTCGGGGGGAGGCAACGGAATGCGTCGTGTTCATGGGGAGGCAACGAAATGCGTCGTGTTCATGTGGAGGCAATGGAATGCGTCGTGTTCATGGGGAGGCAATGGAATGCGTCGTGTTCATCGGGAGGCAACGGAACGCGTGGGAGCCAATCGGCTTGGACGGAACAGGCGATGGAAATGAGGCCTGGCGTACCGCAGAATGGAGGAAATGGCCTTATGTTCGACCGACCACGTTCAGAACGGGGTCCTGTTGATCGGGAGGGATGTGGCGTACCGCAAAACGGAGGAAATGGACCTCCTACGGTCGAAACGGGGGTCCTATTGATCGGGAGGGGTGTGGCGTACCGCAAAACGGACGAAACGGACCTCTTACGGTCGAAATGGGGGTCCTGTTGATCGGGAGAGGTGTGGCGTACCGCAAAACGGGCAAAACGGACTTGTGTTGGAGTGCTACGGTCGAAACGGGGGTCCAGTTCATCGGGAGGGGTGTGGCGTACCGTAAAACGGACAAAACGGACTTGTGTTGGAGCGCTACGGTCGAAACGGGGGTCCAGTTCATCGGGAGGGGTGTGGCGTACCACAAAATGGGACTCCAGGGGATACTGTTCATCTCCACCGTCGACCTCCTCCAGCCTCCACGGGCTACCGTCGACCTCCTCCAGCCTCCACGGGCTCTTGTTCATCTAGCCTCCACCACGTGCTACTCCACTGGCTACTGTTCAACCACCCCTCCACCGTCTACTGTTCATCCAGCCCTCCACCGTCTACTGTTCATCCAGCCCTCCACACCACGGGGTCCTGTTCAACCACCCCTCCACAGGCACCCCTCCACCGTCTACTGTTCATCCAGCCCTCCACACAACGGGGTCCTGTTCAACCACCCCTCCACCGTCTACTGTTCATCTAGCCCTCCACACCACGGGGTCCTGTTCATCCAGAGGCAACGCCACCGCTCACTATTCATCCAACCCCCCCCCCAACGCTTACTGTTCAACCAATCGATCGGCTTCAGTTAGCAGCAGTAGCGAAGGGATCGCCCCATCGGGTTCAGTTAACAGCCATCGATCAATTACTCGGGTTCAGTAACGCGTAGCCTGCAGTGCAATCACTCGGGTTCAGTTAGAGCCCAATGCTCGCTCGGGTTCAGTTAGAGCCAACGCCTCACACACATGCGCGTACGCGTATGAGAGAAACTAGCATCACTCGGCCCCCGACCTCCTACCGTAACCGGCAACTCCCCAAAATTTTCCTACCCCTCGCTTCTACCACGTTTTTTTCCGTCATGGACGGCCCAAAGAATGTCATGCAGCTGCGTCTCCGGCCCGCCCAGAATGAAAAGCCCATTTTCTGTCATGATTTTTTGTCATAGAAGTAGGAGCCCACCACATCTATGATGATACCGGGTTCTGTCACAATTATCATCATAGAAGTGTCATATGTATGACAGGAAAAAAATTCGTTCGGCCCAAAATGTCACGGATGTGTCTTTTTTTTGTAGTGTAGACAAAGAACCAAAGTTGCGAGTCGAGTGGCTGCTTGCAAGTATGAACAAAGTTGCGAGTCGATGGTGGACCCGCAACTGAGGTGATTACAAAACTACAACCCCGAGTTGCGAGTCAACAGTGGACTTGCAACTGGGACGAGTACAAAAACTAGACAAAATAAACCAAAGTTGCGAGTCGAGGGGTTGCTTGCAACTGGCACAAAAACAAAGAACTCCACCCCCTAGTTGCGAGTCGATGGTGGATCCGCAACAGGGGCGATTACAAACCAGAGGCCCTGAGTTGGAAGTCAATGGTGTACTTGCAACTGGGGCATTTACAAATACACAGAAACCCCTAGTTGCGAGTCAAGGGTCGATTTGCAAGTGGCATGAAACAAGAACTATAAAACCGAGTTGCGAGTCAAGGGTGGACCTACAACTAGTCGCAGAAACAAACAACACAAAAAAACCTAGTTTGCGAGTAAAGGGGCAACCTGCAAATGGCATGAACACAAAATAACTATGACCCTAGTGGCAACTCAATGGTTGACTTGCAACTGGGGCGATTACAATTACATAGAATCCCCATGTTGCATGAAAAACAAGAACAACAACTTTGAGTTGCGAGTCGATGGTGGACTTGCAACTGGGCGAAAACAATATACATAAAAAACCCTAGTTGGAAGTTAACGATCTAATTGCAAATGGCATGAAACAAAGAACAAACATCCCCGAGTTGTGAGTTGATTGTGGACTTGCAACTGGGTCGATTACAAAAACTAGACAAAGAACCACAGTTGCTAGTCGAGGGGCTTCTTGCAACTAGCACGAAAACAAAGAACTACGGACAGAGTTGCAAGGCGATGGCGGTCTTGTAACTGGGGCGATTACGAATTACAGCCCAAGTTGCGAGTTGGTGGTGGACTAGCATCTAGGGGGAAATTACAATTACACAAAAAATCACCCCCCCTCCTAGTCACGAGTCGAGGCCGATTTGCAAGTGGCATGAGACAAGAAGAAGAACCTCTAGTTCATGGTCATCAATGATGACATCCTCTTCATCCAAGATCTCAACTTCTTGAACAACTCCCCCCTCTTCCTCACCCTCAACTACAACCACACATGTGTTACGTATGCCTTGGCCATCCGTCCATCCATTTCAAAAACCACTACTTGGCCCTGCCCCACATTGCACTCGCTTCTGAACATCAACAACATACCTATGAGCATGTGCTTTAAACTTCAGAACAAACTTTTGGTTAAACTGGTTCCTTTTAGTACATGGGATGTTCTGTAAAACAAACAAAAGATTCAAAAGGAAAAAAGAAAAAACATCAAACAGTTAGTAAAAAAAGGGTGATTTTTTGGCAAAGACAAGAAAAATCAGTATAAAGAAAAGGAATTACTCTTGTTGCTTCAGAGCCCTCACGAATGACAATGCCAAATCTCTGCTCATCGTAAGTCTTGCAATGCGAATGGCAGACTGCGCACACCATCCTGCATGGGTAAAAGAAAAAAGTTCACAAACTAGACACCTACGAGTTCAGACTACATATTTCTAAATCAATGAGCAACTGTAAAATGCTAAAAAAAGGAGATTATTAAAACAGACCTACGGAAAGAAAGGATTAGTGATCAATACTTATGCAGATAAAAAAGCAGATTCAGTTGGCTGAATCCAACTCACCAGTCTGACAGTAAATGCAAACTGACAGTAGCAATAAATACAGTAAGAAATTCAACTAACCTAGAAGTGCAGAAACTACTAAATGAACCAAAACAATTACTGGGACAACTACAAACAACCAGAAAGACACCAACAGTAGCTCACTAACTGACCAAAATTTTCAGTTAATACAAACAATGAAGAGTAATCACTGAAAACAAAAAAAAAACAAAAAAAGGTATCTAGTGAGACAATTTGTTTGAGGAAGTAGCCAACCACATACATACACAACACAAAAAGCATATCTGAGTGCATTTTTCCTGAGAGCAAACTTACAGCAGAACGAAACGGATTACGCATCTACATTTGTACTTTGAATCAAGGATTAGAAAACTTCAAAACAGATGACCTTCAATCTGTTACACACACACACACACACAAACAAACACGCAGCATTAAGCTCATTACATAGTAAGGAAATTCTAGCCAGTTCAATAAAAGTGGCAAACAAGTACACCAGAATACAGAAAACACTATAACTAAGAGAGTGAATGCTAACTCCTGCATACGACCAATTCAAGTGTCGCACACAGCAGAAATTCTAACTAACGAGGATGACAGAAAACATGTACCATTCAAAGGCATCAACATGAATACTAGTTGCTATCATTCAAAGTCATCCTCTAAAAAAACTAGTTGCTATCACTGCCCACCAATTCATACTAGTTTCTATCATTCAAAGGCATCAGCATAATATTAGACAAAATCACAAAAACATGTAGAAAAAATATAAAAAATGGGAGCAGAGGGGACATGTAGCTAAAATACTAGACAAAAAAACTTAACAAAAAGGGCACAACATGGATCTAGAATAAAAAAGGGAATGAGCCTTAAATGATACAAAGATGAAAAGTAGCAGACATGAAAAAAGATGGTTAGCAAATCAAACCCTACCCCCTGAAATCAAACAACCTAAAAAGTGAACCCTTATTTCCTATCACCCACAAACAACTTAAAACACTATTGCACACATCTTTATCTGGAACAAACTTCAAAAAGAACTTACTACTACTGAATCTAGCAAAAAATGTAAAATCAATAAAATAAACTACCACATAAACTACACCTACCATTGCACTGAATAACCTACACACACACACCAAGTAGATGAGGAGATTCACAAACAAAGACAGTCAATGATGCTAATCGGGGGGGGGGGGGGGGGGGGGGGGGTGAACACAAGCCCTAAATGATGCTGCTAATCTGCGTGGGCTTGGAGACAGACCTACATGATGAGATACAAAACAGGGGATTCCTACAAAAAAATGGGGGAGAGAAGGAAGAACCACACAGAAACAAAAAAGAATGGAACTCACTTCACCGGCGCTCTCCCCATCTTCCCTTCTCGCTCTTCAAAATCGCCGCCGCCTGTGAGAAGGTCTGCCTGGGGAGATGATGAATGGGGAACGCTCGAATGAATGTGAGGGGGGAACTGGGGGACAACGCTCTCGAGAGGAATCTGAGACGACGGCGGACAAAAGAGAGGACGCCAGCCCAATAGCTCGACAAAAAAAGCAATGACCCGCCTCAACTAACAACAATGTGCACGGGCCGCGCGCGAGACAAAACGACCCGCTAGCGAGTGCGCCAGCCAGGCAACTGCCTTCACGCGAATCTCAAAGAGAGGGCAAGATTCAGCGGCTTAGAGGTTAGATGTGAGATAGTTATTTCACATCTAGATGTGAAATAGCAAATCTGTAAACTAATTAGGGTCTGTCTAGGACACATCTAAATGTGACATAGTTATGTCACATCTAAGCTGATGTCCACTATGTTTGTGGGTTTTTTTCTTGTCCTAGTTTTTTTTGTTTCTTGTTGCTGCATTATATATTTATGGGAGCTTAGATGTGACATCCTTAAAAAATCTAGATGTGAATTAGTCAAACTAAACTAATTATATATGTAACTGAATGCATTTTGTGTGCAAACTTTATTCAACATTATGATACAGTACAAGTTTTACAACACGCTAAAATCATATCCATTACCATCTCAGTTTCCTATCTGCTAGCCCACAAACTTTATTCAGCGGTATGATACAAGTTTTACAACACGCAAAAATAATATCCATTACCATCTCATTTCCTATAGCCTGCCGTTTGGCGGGCAACGCGCGGCAAGCCGCCCCCCTAATCTAGTGCATACGAGGGTGGCTCAAGTTTGAGGCGGATGCGAACATGGAAAGAGGGGTTTCAGGGTGGGGAGAGGCACATTGGAGCTGTGGGACGACATGGGCCACATGGCCTAAGAGAAGATGTCCATAACGACTGTGGGAGCGGAAGCGAAGACCAGAGAGGAAAGGGATTGGGTTAGGTATCTGATGCCATGTAGAAAGTGAGAACAAGAGATTCGAACTGTTGTGTGTATGGATCAATCGTTGTACACTTAAACAACACAACACAATCTCAACTATAACCCGCAGCTAAACAGTTCCAAAAAAAACTCCTATACAAGCGCGAAGGGCTGAAGAGCTAAGTCAGTTACAACTGAAGGGAATCACGTGTGATGCACTCTGCGAGACGTGCTGCGAGACGTGGCAGCGGAAATAGTTGCCATGGCAGCCGAATCTGAAGGCACGTTCCAACATTGAGAATCAGTGTATATAGCTGAGCTGAACACCATACTTATCATAAACCAATCCAACTTAATATTATCATCTTCCAGCACCAGCTACTTGGGTACCCGGATTCTAAGGGCGTGTTTGGTTACATTGCCGGCTCAGCCTGGCCCGGCGAGCCTGGGTCTATTGAGCCGGTTTGAGGGGATGCAGGCCAAAAAAAACCAGACGCACATAGTTTGGTTGTCGCATGCCCCTAGTTGCATGAGACAATCATTTTTGACCCAGCGTTTGGTTGCCCGCGTTGTATTAGGTGCACATATGACATGGTGTTTGGTTGCAACTTGCATAAAATGTTGTCACCACTTCTAACTAGTGGTGACCTTACCACACACAATCTAAACATAGTGCCAGCTAGTTAAACAAATGACAGTTCATACTAACTACAATCAAGTGACAGTTCAAATTATTACGAACCATTGGCTGAATAGGGGATAGTTCATCGGTGTTGCTGCTTCATCTTCCTCTTCTTCTTCTGCTGCTGCTTCCTCTTCCTCTTCTTCTGTGCTTCTACTGCTGCTGCTTCTTCTTCCTCTTCTTCAAATCCTGCACTGACCTCTGTTAAGCCACATTGCCTTTGCCCATTCCAACCTCTGTTAAGCCACATTGCTTTTGTCCATTTCAACCTTTTGTTCTTCCAAGCGTCATTGTCAAATGCCTCCACACCATCTCCCGCCATCCCCCCTCGCCCGCGCCTCGCTCCGGCCCGTGCGACCTCGCACCGCACTCAGCCTGGCTCGCGAGAAACTACCGATCCCAGGGTTTCCAGCGAGCCACGCTCTGGGCTGCTCTGAGAATCGTACGGTGCAGGCCCAACAGAAAAACCAGGCTACCAAACAAGCCTCTCCCTTCCGGCGCGAGTCTAGTTGGGCTCGGTGCGGGCAACAAAACACGCCCTAAACTCCCATGGAGAACATGGCCGCAATCAATCAACAATAAATCAGAAGAGAATGGCATCTCAACGACAAACAGCGACCCATCTTTATCTTTAGAAGAAAAGGCTAAACAATACTCCCTCCGTAAACAAATATAAGAGCGTTTAGATCTCTAAAATAGTGATCTAAACGCTCTTATATTTCTTCACAGAGGGAGTAATTAAAAGTAAGCTGCTTGGCCACGCAATAACAAGGGTGCATTCTACTATACATTCTTGTCCAACGCACTGGGCACAACATAACTTACAAGGCAAATCACACTAAACATCGGTTGCATTTTGTTGCCTTTTTCTTAGGTCATTTCATTTCTACTTAATATAATATACAAACGGACGCCACTACTTACTACTCCCTCCGTCTCGAAATAAGTGTCTCAACTTTGTATTAGAGCTAGTACAAAGTTGTATTAAGTTTGAGACATTTATTTTTGGGACAGATGGTGTATTAGAAGAAGGCAGAGCAATGCATCACTGCAGGCAGAAAAGGCGCAGGATCTGCTCGATTCTTTAAGCTTGGCATCCCAACCTAGCGAGGCTGGTGGATGAAGCGGGGTGCGCCACCGCTCCTCGGGCTGCCGGCGTACTTGGTGGGCTTCTCGGTGTACCTAGGCTTCTCCGAGAAGCCACGCAGGGCGTCGCCGCCCTTTGGGCTTGGGGACGACAGGCTCAGTGCCTTGAGCACCCCGTCTGCACATACAGAAGCACATACGTGATGAGCTCACTGCAGTCTTGCTTCATCTTTTATTTGAGCGCCCATATCTACAGTATGTACACATATAGGCGTTGAGAGTGAATTGGTTGACACGTACCAATCTTGAGTGCCGCTGGCGGCTGCGGCTGCGGCTGCGAAGCCTCGACGGCGATGGCGTCCTCGGCCTCGAAGGCGATGAGGGAGTCGGCCATATCGTCGAGCTGCTGGTGCTGGTGGTACCAGTGGTCGCGAAACCAGGCGCTGGACTTGACGAGGTCCCACCACTGCGGTGAGAAGTCCTCCACCTGCTGTAACGCTGCCGGGATGAAGAGCGGGGCCTCCGGGTTAAGCGACGACGCGACCATGGCGCTCATGATTTCCCTGTTGCTCTTGGTCTGGTCCTGGTCAGATCAAAATCAAAACCACGCAGAGATCAGCGACCGGATCCAGTCGTGAGTTGGCGTCGCGAAACAGAGATGAAACAGGGTTGCAGATCAAGAAACTAGAGCGCGGTTCTTGGCAGATCTACAAACGGTAGCACGGGACAGAGACGGTTCTTGGTGCACGCATGCATACCTTGGATTGGGGTTGGGGATCGCAGGCAGGAGCAGGGTCAGGATACAGAATCTGGATCTGGATAGTGGACCGGGTTGGGTTGGGTTGGTTTGTGGGTGGGAACGATGGGATTTTTATAGCAGTGTGACCGAGGCCTCTCTAGGATGGAAGGAAGGTGCGACCGAGGCTTCCTTGTTCGGCGCTGGCTGGGTCGGACGCAGCTTCCAGCCGGTCGTGCCAGATAGGACGAAAAATACTCACGCGTCCCCAACACAAGAGTGGACCGCCGACGACATCGCTCATGCTTACCACGGGCCATTGACTCACACGGAGCAGCCACACACACACCCGCGACGGTCGTGCTCATAGGACGTGCTTAAATTTTGGGCCGGGCTACTGCGCAGCCATCCGATTAGCGTGCTTAGTTTAGGCCAATTAGTTTGTGCAATGTTTTATACAAGATTGCGGCCAAGGTCCTTACTAACTGGTTAAAATGTGTTCTACCCCATTATTATCTCTAAGAAACAAAGTGCATTTGTCAAGGGGAGACTTATCACTGATAACGTCCTAGTGACGTATGAGTGTGTGCATGCAATAAGGAAGAGAAAAAGAAAGAAGTCATTACATGCGGTTAAGTTAGACATGATGAAGACATACGATCGTGTGAAGTGGTCTTTTTTGCATAATATGATGACACAATTTGGATTTTCTCAGGCATGAACAGACATGGTCATGAGATGTGTTATGACAGCGAGGTTTATGATGAAACTGAATGGCGATGTGTCAGACGGTTTCCTCCCATCGAGGGGGCTTCGACAGGGTGATCCTCTATCACTGTATCTATTCCTCTTCTGTGTTGAGAGTTTTTCAGCTCTTCTAAAGCAAGCTCAACAAGAAAAGAAAATTCACGGGTCTCTTTTGGGCATCGCTTGGGGGAATCCAGACGAGGTGGAGGCGCTGATCAAGAGGCTCAAAATGGTAGTCTACTCAGAAGAACCTCCAGCTGGCCGACGTGGTCAACGCCATGCTTCATCGCCGCATCCTCCCACTCCAACTCCAGGACACCCCGAAGTGGGCGCACAAGCCTGAGGAGGCAGGGCCCGTCCTCAACTTCTTTTGCTCCACCTTGGCCGGTATGCGGATACGGTTCTTCAAGCTGCCCAAGGACAAGATCCCCAAGAAAGGGGAGGACCTCGGCCTCGAGGTTGGCTATGACGCCCCACCGGTAAGTTTTTGACTTGCAGTTACTGTTCTTTCATGTTCTCCAAAGACCCCGGTTAACTTTAGCCGACCTCCCCTTTACAGAAGTGGGTCGCCAGGGCGGAGCAAATGTAGTGCCCAACATCACTACCGGAGGAGGAGAGGACTCCCCTGTTGATGGCCCTCCTAGTCGAGGAGTCGCACGTAGTGGCCCCCAAGGGGTCTAAGCCCCTGAAGGACAGGGCGGTTCTCCGGAATCGGGATACTTCTGTTACCCAGTCCGAGGAGACCCACGCTTCCTCCACTCATGAGGACAAGGAGGAGGAGGAGGAGGAGGAAGAGAAGAACCCTCTCACAAAGGGGAAGAGGGCGCCGTCGGAGGACGCCGAGGCTGGGACGCGCCCCCAGCGCCCAAAGAGGTCGAACCAGCAAGGCCACAACGTCGGAGAGGATCATACTCTCCGGTGAGTCAGAAGATGATCCCCTTGCATCGGGGAGGAATAATCCGGCACCCCAGAGGTACGTCATTGCTTCTAGGTTTACCCTATATCAGTTCCTTTCGACCAGATCTAGGCTTGCATCAGTACATTCGTATAGCCCGCCAAAGGTGTGCCCTATCGACTTCTCGAGCGGGTTGCCATCTGCCAGTGGGACGCCGGACCCCGCTACTCCTCCCCCAGCTCAAGTAGGGCTGGGGGAAGTAACTTCTAATCCGGCGCCCCAAGTCGACACGGCAGGGGCTGGAGAGCTAGTCGTAATGGCCGAGGTTGATACCTTGGCCCCACAAGGCCAAGGGGACGGGGCCCCGGGGTCCCCAAGAAGGGTTGTGCCAATCGGTGGCCCAGCCGATGTCTACTCCAGCTCCACCACCGCAGCTAGAGACCCTTGTACCCAGCACCCAGGTGTCGGGGTCCGAGCTCTTGCCATCCCCATCTCCCTCCCAAGGGCGGTGGACTGAAGAAATGGAGGCAACCTTAACAGTCTACTCCCTCAAGAAAGAGCACCGCGCTTTGATCGGCGTGACGCTGCAATGATTCCAGTTCACAGAGGCCGGAATGCGCGAGGTCTTCAAGGGCCTCATCACGAGCTTCGAGGTAATCTACTCTCTTCATGCGAAAAATGATTTCTATGTTTGGATTTACTTAACCAATCCCTATAACTTTCCTAAGACATCTTTATACATGGCGTCTAGATAGCCTGTTATATTCTCAAACGGCCGTGGCCGCCTGGGCATGCCACAACGTGACCGTGCTTCACCCATGGCTAACAATAACATGGTATGATATCATTCTTGGGCCAAAATCATGGTTTTTGACCTTGACAGAACAATTGCTCACAAAATGAACTATGCACAAATTTATTTAACGATCTGATCCTTTTAGGAAACGCCACCGCTTGTGGCGTTGCTGCTCCACACATAAATTCCAAGCCAGCCAACGTTGCTGCCTTGGCCACGGTCAGATCGAGCTTGCGTTGCTCGCTGACATGGCAGGCTGGAAACGCCGAGCCAACCAACGTTGCTAGAAACACCATAGGTTGTGGCGTTTCTAATCCAGGTATTTTTAGTGGCCGTGGGGATCTTACCCACTACTCACCACTCACTCTCTTCTCCCCCATCAGCCTACCCCGAGCTCTTGCCTTTTTCCCTTTGTCGCCCCACTTGGACCCTCTCAAATCGATTGTGTTGGCCCGTGGATCTGGTGTCATTTTCGTTCCTTGAGGTAAATAGGTAATCTCCTTCATCTCACAAATTCTTACTGGTTGGATTTGTCTATTCGGATGGTTTTTTTTCATGTCGTTCCTAACCCTAGTTGTGAACATTGTTCCATAATATGATGTTTGTAGTGTTTACTAATGAGTATTGTTGTTCTAGTAGTATTTACTAATTTGATGAACAATCCTTATGGTTTGGGTTATGCTTAATGTTAGGATTTAGGTTTAGGGTTTGGGTGATGCTTAATTTGTATGAACAATGATGTTCTTAGTGGTTTTGTATGCAATGTGTTATATTTTGCATTGTTTCTTTCTTGTACTTGCGTTCCCATTTTTTAGATGGAGAAGATTGTGAATCTTCATTATGTTGAAGCGGCATTTATGAATGTTGATATTGTTGACAAGTATGAGGAAGTGTTGATATTTGTTGAGAGTCCTAGTTATGAAGAGGTTGTGGAAGAAGCACGAACTACATTAAAGTGGATGGATCCAAGTGACCAAGTTAAATTAGTAGGAAGATATGATGTTGGGATGGCACACAAGTGTCGAATGAAGACAATGTCTATCAAGTCCAATTTGCATTGGGGTGCATATAAGGAGGTTGTTGCATCCTCGAAAGTCAAATCACTCGAAGTGTTTGCAACTAAGGTGGTCAAGCCTCCTCTCTTTCATGTTGACTTGAACCAAACCTTAGTAGATGATGTGAGCCCGATTAGTAGTGTGCCGCCTATCATTGAGCAAAGAGTTGAAGTGGAAGACAATGTAATGAGCCAACATAGCGGCTCACACTTGACACTTGGACGATAGACCATGGGCTAAAGGTGAGTTGTTTAGGTCCTGGAGGGTTGACGGGAAGAACCGCAAGTTTTCGAAGCCGAGATATTCATTCGAGTCAATATGGGAGTATTTTTCCAATTAACACGTTTGAAGGAATCAATGTTGGACTTACTCATCCCCATTGAAAGGCCACTCCCAAGGTTTGTATAGAGCAATGGTGACTGAATGGCCAACAGGGAGATGCTCCCACATATACCTGGCCATGGGAAGCCCGGCCCCGCCGGCCCGGCCCGGCTCGGCCCGACGCTGCCCCCACGCCGGGCTCGGGCCTAGATTTTGAGCCCGAAGGCCGGGCCGGGCCGGGCCTAGGCCCGTCATTTTTGCATTTCTCTGAAGGTCGGGCCGGGTCGGCCGGAGCCCGATGGGATTTTACGTGTTCGGGCCGGGCTCGGGCCCAGAAAACAGGCCCGATGGCCGGGCCGGGCCGGGCTCGGGCCTTGGTTTATTTCGTCGGGATTGGCTAGGCCCGGCCCGGCCCGAGGTATGGCCAGGTATACTCCCACATCCAAAACTGTAAGGCCCCACATAAAACCACCAAGACAAGATTTCGACTTACTCCTCTGACATGCTCCGACCAACCGCACATTTATACACATGTTAAATGATCACACGCAAGCACCAAATTCATATAATGAAAATGGAATATAGTAAGCATTACCTGAGGGTACAATAAGGCTAGTGCCGCCGATCCCCTACTCCACTTAACATCCCCGTTACAAAGAGGGTCCAAGAACAACAAGGAGGCGATGTCCCCCGTGCCATCCGAAAACACCACTTGGGTGATTCCACAAGTAAGCCCTGGCATGTTGTTCTCCACAACCGCCGGCCCGGCATCCTCCAGGCACTCATAAAAATGATCGGCTAACCACAAGAACAACACACCGGATGGCCTAGGATCCTTGGTGTTATGAGTCTAAGGTTCAGGTTCAACACCAACCAATCATGCAACCCGTTGTCGCCACCCTTCAGACCTCACCTTCCCGGCAAGAGCTCTACCCTCTACCGGAAGACTAGAGATCATCGCAATATCCTCCAAAGTGATGGTCATATCAGTAAGAGGCAGGTGAAAAGAGTGCATCTCCAGCCTCCAACGGTTCGTAAGGGCAGTAATGACCGTGGAGTTCATCCATGGCAGCGTGCCTTTAAAGTTGAGCACAAACTAAAAAAGATTCATTCTTATGAAATAAGGCTCATATCGATGGTCAAATCATAGGGATTCACGCAAATTGTGGTCCCTCAACCGAAGTATTGGAGGAACCTAAAAAACAAATGCACAACTTGTTACTTCTCTCAACTTGTGACAATATGAATACACGAATAAAGATAAATAATTACCTCCCTCTTTCCACTAGCACGACACCGTGCTTCTCCTTGTAGAAATCATCAAGGCCAAAGATATTATCCAGCTCAAACATCCTACATAATAAGTTAGGGCTTGTTAATACAAATGCTTAAAATTATGACCAAATTACATACACAATCGCACATACATACCGATTTTAATCTCTAAAGCAAATACTACAAATCGCCAACCACATTACCAACACCAACTCTTTTCAATCAAAATTATCCCAAACAATTTATTCAAACTAATTAGGAACCAAATATTAGGATTCAACATAATACATTTTTTCTATCTCTAAATCCAATACTACACAAGTACCGTAACAAATACTTCAACACAAGTAGTATATCTTATTTCTAAACATAATCTAACCCAACTATTCTTCAAACAAATCACAAAAACTCATCTTAGGGTTCCACCATGTTTCAAAAAATGTATCTACAATAGCCAATCTTTGACTCGAAAAAATTGGAGGAATGGAAGGGGAATACCTCAAGCAACTTGGGGACGGTCCGATCTACTCGTTTTGATGGCCAAAGTAGAGGATTTGGGAGGGATTAGGTGAAGAATGGGAGAGGGATGAGTGCCAGTTCGTCTCTGGTAGTTGCAGCTGGGAAAGAAGAGCCCGACTAGGGCTCCGACTGGGTCCCTCCCATGACCTTGCGCACATTACTTAATCCAGGCCAACAATGCCATAGGGTGTGTCGTTACCAAAGCAGAAACGCCCATGGGCCTTGCGTTTCAAGCTTGCCACGTCAGCGACGGCGCTAGCTCGGCCTGACCATGGGCCAGGGCAACACTGACTAGCTCGGCGTTTCGCTGTGAATCAGTGTCACGTTAGCAAGCAACGCCAGCTCGGCCTGACCGTGGGCCAGGGCTATGCTGACTAGCTCGGCGTTTCGGTGTGGATCAGCAGCACCATGGGCTGTGGCATTTCTAAAAGAGCCAGATCATGAAATAATTTCGTGAGGAGTTCATTATGTGAGCAAGTGTTCTGACAAGGACAAGGTCAGAAGAGTGATTTCGGCTTCATTTTTGTGTTTGATGATCACAAGAGTGTCCCCACGAAAAGAAAAGAAAAAGATGACCAGGAGCATGATTCTAAAAACTTATACATAACTAAGAGCATATCCAATAGATGGTCCACATTTTGATGGTCCAAACCCGGAGATGTAAAATTTGGACCGCCAAAAAGTGCATTTTGGAGCTCCGAAAAAAGGCCAACTCCAACAGATGGTCCAAATTCATGGTCCAAAAGAGCAACTCCAATAGATGGTCCAAAACCGGCCAGCAGTCGCGCGGCTACTGTTCAGCCGCTGTCCAGCCACTGTACAGCCGCACATATTGCATAAAACATGTTTTAAAACAACATAAAAAAAATTCATGTCCACAATATCAAATTATTACATAGTTCTTCATATCCAGGAGATGAAATGCAACACAAATAAAACATAGTTTTGCACAATACAACATAGTTTTCAACAAACAAATAATGAATCTATGCGGATCTTTTGCCATGTCATTTCCAATGCTCTTCCATCAAATCTTTCTGGAGTTGGTCATGCACATCGGTGTCTCTAATCTCGATGTAGACCTTCATGAAGCGTCTGATGCGCTCCTCTTTGCGCATGGGGTTAACATGAATGCCCATCAACTGATAGAAGTTGTAATCTAAATTTTTTCCACACTCGTTCTCAATGATCATGTTATGCATGATCACGCAAGAGGTCATGATGTACCAAAGGATCTTTTGATCCCAAAATCTAGATGGTCCTCGCACAATAGCTAATTGGGATTGCAAAATTCCAAATGCCCTCTCAACATCTTTTCTAGCCGCCGCTTGTGCATTATGAAAGACAAGTTCTTTCTTACCTTCAGGTTTTACAACTGGCTTGACAAATGTACTCCACCTCGGGTAGATCCCATCTGCAAGATAGTACCCATAGTTATAGGTGCGGCCATTTGCTTCGAAGGTCACCGGTGGTGCTTCTGCATTTGCTAAGTTGGCAAAGAGAGGTGACCGGTCGAGCACGTTGATGTCGTTGCAAGAACCGGGCATACCAAAATATACATGCCAAATCCATGTTTCATGATCAGCAACTGCCTCAAGAATGATAGTGGCATCCTTCCCGCGACCCTTGAATTGTCCATGTCATGCTTTTGGACAGTTCTTCCATTTCTAATGCATGCAATCCACAGACCCGAGCATACCTGGAAACCCTCAAGCTTTGTTCATCTCCAAAAGCCTCTGAGTGTCCTGAGCATTGGGTGCTCTCAAGTACTATGGACCAAACACTCTACCATAGCTATTGCATATTGCTTGACATAGAAGATAGAAGTGCTCTCTGCCATCGCCAAGTTGTCATCAATGTAATCTGCCGGAACACCATTTTCCATCATGCGCAAAGCGGCAGTGACCTTCTGCTCAATGCTATGGCCAAGCAACCCGACATAGTTCCTTCTCTGCTCGAAGACTGGATTATGCTTCTTCACGGAATTGAAAATGTGGAAGAACAAGTCTTTCGACATTCTGAAACGGCGTCGAAAGTAATTCTCCAGAAAAATAGGTGATGATGCAAAGTAGTTGCGCACCAACCTTTTGTGCGCATCAATCCGTTCTCTCCGAATGAACGCACGACCATAAACGGAACCATCGTGCTTCGGTTTCTTCCTCTTGTGCATGGCCACTAGCAATCTCAACATGGCACCCGCAGGGTTTGGGTATGGGGATTACGTGTCCATACCCGCACCCGTCTCAAAATTTTCCGCCCATACCCATACCCGTACCCGCACCCCGGGTTTCAAACTGTTTCCATACCCGTACCTGGCTGGGTACGGGTAATACCCGCGAGTAAAAATACCTAGCTAGGCATGTCTACTTGAGCATTTACATTTCAGTATTTTGACACATATTGACAGCATCCCATCACATATATACAATATTTCAGCACATATACCCAGCTAGGAGATTAGGAGAAGGAGCAGGTCGGAGGCAGCTGGTTGCTTTGATGCAGGCAACGGTGGTGGCTTGGCGGCGGCGCGACACCGACCACATAGGTTTAGCAAGTGGGCGTGATTTGGTGATGTGTGTGACGGCGCAATGGGGTGGGGCACAGTTTTGGATAGGAATTTGAAGGGGGTGGCGCGTGGCTGGGTCCAGTGGCAGCTTAGGGTTTTTTCATCTAAGTCAATGACACATGGGACCTACTTGACAGGGTTATTATTATATGGGTTTGAGGGTTCGCGGGTATGGGTATTGCCTTCCCATACCCATTGTGTATGATTTTTCCCATTTAAAAACCCATGAAATTTTAATTTCCCATACCCTTACCCTAATAAGGTTTTTACCTGTCGGGTTCGCGGGTAGTGGGTACCCATTGCCATGTTGAACTAGCATAGCAATCTCCTCTTCTTCATGCAAATCAAATTCCTCGTCTGACGATGGATCATCCATGAAAGAGGAGTCAACCAAGCTCATATACAATGCACACAACCACCGTCAAACATACTATCCAATCCCAAGTTAAATCATCAAGTTTCGTCATTTCTTTAACTTGGGGAATTCCGTCGAACACCTTGTGCGCGCGGTGGAAGAAGATGGCCGCCGGTTAGATTGGCTGCTGCCGATGGCTGCGGTCGGCTCCGGACGGTGGCGGTGATAAGAAATGAGCTTGGAGGCCGGCCAAGAGGAGCTCGGCAGGCGGCGAAGAATAGTTCGGCAGCCGGGTGAAGGGCTTGGTGCGGCGGTCGTGCGGCCGGCGCAACGGCCGTGGACAGGCTCATGGCCGATAGGGAGGAGGTCGGCGGCAGCCTAAGACCCAGCAGAGGCCTACGGCGGCAGCTGGACCGCCGGGGGCGCCGAATCCCGCGCCGGCTGATGAGGATACAGACCTAGGGTAGGGTCACAGGCCTGACCTATACGCCTACCTAAGGTCACTACCCTAGAAGCAAAGAAGCTCAAGAGATAACAAGGGGTACCCAGTAAAGATGTCGAGTGCAATCCACTCGACCAACAAACCACTCGGATACTCCTCCTTCCCGAAGTCACACGACCAATCGACCACTCGACCATGCAAGAAACCACTCGACCTACTCAAGACCAGGAGTCACTCAGAACTGCAATGGTCAGGCGTTCACTCCGTAGTCTTTAAGATCATTAATAACACTTATGGCTGGTGTTATCAGTAACGCCCCGTCTTTATGTACATTAAACCCCTATAACGGAGGTGGGCTGGGGTCCTGGCGCACTCTATATAAGCCACCCCCTCCTCTGGGACAAGGGTTCACACCCCCTGTAACACCACACACATATAATCCAATCGACCACCTCCTGGCACCGAGACGTAGGGCTTTTACTTCCACCGTGAAGGGCCTGAACTCGTAAATCCTATGTGTACAACTTCACCATAGCTGAGATATTGCCTCTCCATACCTACCCCCCATTCTACTGCCAGTCTTAGGACCACAACAGTTGGCGCCCACCTTGGGGCAGGTGTCTTAGCGATTTTTTGGTGAAGTTGCGATTTTTCCGATCCCTATCATCATGGTTTCCGGCATGGATTAGCTGAGGGCCGTGAGATCCGTCTCGGCGTGCTCGTCTTCATCGCCGACGACTCCGCTTGGCTTCAGGAAGCTCCCCTTGACATCGAGGAGCTCCCCGTCCATGGGGCGACGCACTTTCATGTGTGCGTACGTGGCGTCCTTCTCCGGCAGCCGTCGACCCAGTATCGGTCGGCTCCCGTGGTGTCCTCACTCCCCGCTGTTCGCTGTCGCAAGCGATCCGGCGGTGGGTGAAACATGCGGTGGCTCGTCAGTCAGCCACCCATCAAGTCGCGGCAATCGAGCCTGACGAAACTCTCTATGGCCTATTTGACCTGTCGACTGGCTCCATTGAGACCGCATCCGAGTGCGATAGCAGCGACCCTGCGGCTGAAGTCTTGATGGTTGACGGACCACGTAGTCCGCCTGGCTTCCGCCGCGATGACGGCGGTGATGGTGGCGGCGATCCGTCGCACGTTCACGAGGAGTACCATCCCGAACCCATCTCTTCACAGCAGAGAGAAGAACTTCATCACCGCAACATGGATGCACTCCACATGCCCATCGTTGGGGAAACCCCCAAGGCTCGGGCCTTGGAAGAGGTGCGCCTGGCTAATTTGGCTGAGCGCACTCGACTGGAGAACCTTCAGCATGCACTTGACGAGCGTGCTCGGGAGCGGATCCCCGATTCCAATCGACGATAGCTTTTTCTGCCTCAACCTAAGGTATACCGCACTCTGATTCAAAATCTCACAGCTGCGGCCCGTATAGCAGAGTCAATTCAGCCTTCCTAGTCGGAGGATGGCAGAGGTTTGATGCAGATCCGGGCCTTACTCCGGGCAGCAGGAGAACAAAACACAACAGTGTCTCAGTCGCGGAATAGGATTCATAGCAGGTCCGTGATGGCGGATACAGTTCAGTCGGCCCACAGCCCAAGATCGCCCCTGTGCCATGAAGGTCGTGGGCATCAGCACGATCAGTACAGGAACCATGGGTAGCATGATCACCGACTCGGCCGTGACGACCGTCGTCGAGTGCCCACTGTCGTGGATCTAAGTCTGACAGTAGAGTGGGGGGGGGGGTAGGTATGGAGAGGCAAGGTCCTAGCTATGGAGAGGTTGTAAACACAAGATATGTACGAGTTCAGGCCCTTCTCGGAGGAAGTAAAAGCCCTACGTCTCGGAGCCCGGAGGCGGTCGAGTGGATTATGTGTATATGGATTACAAGGTGCCGAACCCTTCTGCCTATGGAGGGGGTGGCTTATATAGAGTGCGCCAGGACCCCAGCCAACCCACGTAATGAAGGGTTTAAGGTACATTAAGTCCGGGGCGTTACTGGTAACGCCCCACATAAAGTGTCTTTACTATCATAAAGTCTACTTAATTACAGACCGTTGCAGTGCAGAGTGCCTCTTGACCTTCTGGTGGTCGAGTGAGTCTTCGTGGTCGAGTCCTTCAAGTCAGTCGAGTGAGTCCCTCGTAGGTCGACTGGAAGGTGATCTCTTCTAAGGGTGTCCTTGGGCAGGGTACTTAGATCAGGTCTGTGACCCTACCCTAGGTACATGACTCCATCATTAGCCCCCGAATGGATTGAGGCTTGAGTGATGAAGGAGTTGATGCTGTTTCTGATTAGCCTTCGCATACTGGTCGTGCGTTGTTTTGAACCAAAAAATCTCTTCGTTGATAGTGAACAACTTTTCTTCAGTCGACTCGATCCATTCTTTTCCTTCGTCGAGTGATCTTTTGGACTTCGCCGATTTCCGAGCGACGGATCGCAGGAAATCCTGCGTCTGGCAGACCGATCTGCCGTTCGCGGATTCCGCGGGATACGAAATTTGGGGAAGCGCGCGAAGCGGGGTGGACCGCGGCGCTTGGATGGGACAGGGCATAGACGCCTCGATCCCCGCGCCGCTTTTTTCGCCACGTATCACGTCCGCGCAACTGTTTTGGGATATGATTAGATCGACTGGGCCCACCTGTCATCCACTCGGAAGGGACCTTATAAATGCGCCCGGTGAGGGTTTTTTGAGCAGTGCCTCAGCATTCTCTCTCTGCTCCCTTCGTCTCCGCCCAACGCGCTCGCTCTCGCCTCCGCACAACTTCTCCTCGCACGTCTCGCCGACAACCATGGTCAAGGAGAAGACGGCGGCGCTGGAACGCGCGAAGAAGGCGTCGGCGACGGAGAAGGCGAAGGGGAGATCCACCAGTCGTGGCGGGTCTTCGTCTAGATCTCGCCTGCCGAAAGGCTGGGTCCAGGGAGATTGGATCCAATCGACCATCACGGAGAAGGATCTCCTCGACATGGCCAACGAGGGCCTGATCCCTCATGGAGCTGCAAGGCTTCCGGGGAAAGAGTGGCAGCCCCAGCCGGAAGAGGGTGAGTGCGTGCTTCTGGCTACCCATGTCGACCGCGGATTTTCTTTGCCGCCGAGCGTTTTCTTCCGTGGTTTCTTGAACTTCTTTGGGGCGCAACTCCACCACTTCACCCCGAATTCTATCGCCTATCTTGCCGCGTTTGTGTCCATGTGTGAGAGTTTTCTGGGTTGTCGACCGCACTGGGGCTTGTTCAAGCACATATTCACGTGTCGCTCTCAGACCGTGAAGAAGGCGAGCCCAGGCGACGAAAAAACCCGAGTTGTCCAAATGTGTGGGGGTCTGGGGATCCAGGTGAGGAACAAGAGCACCTTCCCAGCCATGACATTTCCCGAGTAAGTCAGAGGCTGGCAGTCGACCTGGTTCTACTGCCAGGATCAGCCGACGCCGGGGCAGTCGAGTGGACTCCCTCAGTTCACCATGGGCCGAGTGAACAAGCCCTCCTCTCTGAAGGTGATTCCGGAGGAGAAAGCTGACGTGAAGATGCTGATGGAGCATGTAGTTCAGTTGGTTCGGGAGGGAGTGACGGGTATGGATCTCCTAGAGGTTTTTCTTAGGCGTCGTATCCAGCCTCTTCAGTTCCGGAGCCATTGCATGTGGTTGTACTGCGGGACTGAGGATGTGACTCGGTGAAGGAAATATGCCCTAGAGGCAATAATAAAGTTATTATTTATTTCCTTATATCATGATAAATGTTTATTATTCATGCTAGAATTGTATTAACCGGAAACATAATACATGTGTGAATACATAGACAAACAGAGTGTCACTAGTATGCCTCTACTTGACTAGCTCGTTAATCAAAGATGGTTATGTTTCCTGACCATGAACAATGAGTTGTTATTTGATTAACGAGGTCACATCATTAGTTGAATGATCTGATTGACATGACCCATTCCATTAGCTTAGCACCTGATCGTTTAGTATGTTGCTATTGCTTTCTTCATGACTTATACATGTTCCTATGACTATGAGATTATGCAACTCCCGTTTACCGGAGGAACACTTTGGGTACTACCAAACGTCACAACGTAAATGGGTGATTATAAAGGAGTACTACAGGTGTCTCCAATGGTCGATGTTGGGTTGGCGTATTTCGAGATTAGGATTTGTCACTCCGATTGTCGGAGAGGTATCTCTGGGCCCTCTCGGTAATACACATCACATAAGCCTTGCAAGCATTACAACTAATATGTTAGTTGTGAGATGATGTATTACGGAACGAGTAAAGAGACTTGCCGGTAACGAGATTGAACTAGGTATTGGATACCGACGATCGAATCTCGGGCAAGTAACATACCGATGACAAAGGGAACAACGTATGTTGTTATGCGGTCTGACCGATAAAGATCTTCGTAGAATATGTAGGAGCCAATATGGGCATCCAGGTCCCGCTATTGGTTATTGACCAGAGACGTGTCTCGGTCATGTCTACATTGTTCTCGAACCCGTAGGGTCCGCACGCTTAAGGTTACGATGACAGTTATATTATGAGTTTATGCATTTTGATGTACCGAAGGTTGTTCGGAGTCCCGGATGTGATCACGGACATGACGAGGAGTCTCGAAATGGTCGAGACGTAAAGATTGATATATTGGAAGCCTATGTTTGGACATCGGAAGTGTTCCGGGTGAAATCGGGATTTTACCGGGTTACCGGGAGGTTACCGGAACCCCCCGGGAGCCATATGGGCCTTCATGGGCCTTAGTGGAAAGGAGAAAGGGGCAGCCCAAGGTGGCTGCGCCTCTTCCCCCTCCCCTAGTCCTATTAGGACTAGGAGAAGGTGGCCGGCCCCCCTCTCTCCCTTCCCCTCCGAGGAATCCTAGTTGGACTAGGATTGGAGGAGGAATCCTACTCCCAGAGGGAGTAGGACTCTCCTGCGCCTCCCTCTTTGGCCGGCCAGCCTCCCCTCCTCTCCTCCTTTATATACGGAGGCAGGGGCACCTCTAAACACACAAGTTGACACAAGTTGATCCTCGTGATCGATTCCTTAGCCGTGTGCGGTGCCCCCTGCCACCATATTCCTCGATAATACTGTAGCGGAGTTTAGGCGAAGCCCTGCTGCTGTAGTTCATCAAGATCGTCACCACGCCGTCGTGCTGACGGAACTCTTCCCCGACACTTTGCTGGATCGGAGTCCGGGGATCGTCATCGAGCTGAACGTGTGCTCGAACTCGGAGGTGCCGTAGTTTCGGTGCTTGATCGGTTGGATCGTGAAGACGTACGACTACTTCCTCTACGTCGTGTCATCGCTTCCGCAGTCGGTCTGCGTTGGGTACGTAGACAACACTCTCCCCTCGTTGCTATGCATCACATGATCCTGTGTGCGCGTAGGAAAATTTTTGAAATTACTACGAAACCCAACAGTGGTATCAGAGCCTAGGTTATTGATGTTGATGTTATATGCACGAGTAGAACACAAGTGAGTTGTGGACGATACAAGTCATACTGCCTACCAGCATGTCATATTTTGGTTCGGCGGTATTGTTGGACGAGACGACCCGGACCAACCTTACGCGTACGCTTACGCGAGACCGGTTCCCTCGACGTGCTTTGCACAGAGATGGCTTGCGGGCGACTGCCTCTCCAACTTTAGTTGAACCAAGTATGGCTACGCCCGGTCCTTGCGAAGGTTAAAACGGAGTCTATTTGACAAACTATCGTTGTGGTTTTGATGCGTAGGTGAGATTGGTTCTTACTTAAGCCCGTAGCAGCCACGTAAAACATGCAACAACAAAGTAGAGGACGTCTAACTTGTTTTTGCAGGGCATGTTGTGATGTGATATGGTCAAAGCATGATGCTGAATTTTATTGTATGAGATGATCATGTTTTGTAACCGAGTTATCGGCAACTGGCAGGAGCCATATGGTTGTCGCTTTATTGTATGCAATGCAATCGCGATGTAATGCTTTACTTTATTACTAAACGGTAGTGATAGTCGTGGAAGCATAAGATTGGCGAGACGACAACGATGCTACGATGGAGATCAAGGTGTCGCGCCGGTGACGATGGTGATCATGACGGTGCTTCGGAGATGGAGATCACAAGCACAAGATGATGATGGCCATATCATATCACTTATATTGATTGCATGTGATGTTTATCTTTTTATGCATCTTATCTTGCTTTGATTGACGGTAGCATTATAAGATGATCTCTCACTAAATTATCAAGAAGTGTTCTCCCTGAGTATGCACCGTTGCGAAAGTTCTTCGTGCTGAGACACCACGTGATGATCGGGTGTGATAGGCTCTACGTTCAAATACAACGGGTGCAAAACAGTTGCGCACGCAGAATACTCAGGTTAAACTTGACGAGCCTAGCATATGCAGATATGGCCTCGGAACACGGAGACCGAAAGGTCGAGCGTGAATCATATAGTAGATATGATCAACATAAAGATGTTCACCGATGAAACTACTCCATCTCACGTGATGATCGGACATGGTTTAGTTGATTTGGATCACGTGATCACTTAGAGGATTAGAGGGATGTCTATCTAAGTGGGAGTTCTTTAGTAATATGATTAATTGAACTTAAATTTATCATGAACTTAGTCCTGGTAGTATTTTGCAAATTATGTTGTAGATCAATAGCTTGCGTTGTTGCTCTCATATGTTTATTTTGATATGTTCCTAGAGAATATTGTGTTGAAAAATGTTAGTAGCAATGATGCGGATTCGATCCGTGATCTGAGGTTTATCCTCATTGCTGCACAGAAGAATTATGTCCTTAATGCACCGCTAGGTGACAGACCTATTGCAGGAGCAGATGCAGAAGTTATGAACGTCTGGCTAGCTTAATATGATGACTACTTGATAGTTTAGTGCACCATGCTTAACGGCTTAGAATCGGGACTTCAAAGACGTTTTGAACGTCATGGACCATATGAGATGTTCCAGGAATTGAAGTTAATATTTCAAGCAAATACCCGAGTTGAGAGATATGAAGTCTCCAACAAGTTCTATAGCTAAAAGATGGAGGAGAATCGCTCAACTAGTGAGCATGTGCTCAGATTGTCTGGGTACTTCAATCGCTTGAATCAAGTGGGAGTTAATCTTCCAGATAAGATAGTGATTGACAGAATTCTCTAGTCACCATCACCAAGTTAGTAGAACTTCGTGATGAACTATAGTATGCAAGGGATGATGAAAATGATTCCCGAGCTCTTCGTGATGTTGAAATCAACGAAGGTAGAAATCAAGAAAGAGCATCAAGTGTTGATGGTTGACAAGATCACTAGTTTTCAAGAAAAGGGCAAAGGGAAAGAAAGGGGAACTTCAAGTAGATTGACAAGCAAGTTGTCACTCCCACGAAGAAGCCCAAAGCTGAACCAAAGCCTGAAACTGAGTGCTTACACTGCAAAGGAAATGGTCACTGGAAGCGGAACTACCCTAAATATTTGGTGGATAAGAAGGATGGCAAAGTGAAAAAGGGTATATTTGATATACAGGTGTTTGATGTGTGCTTTACTAGTGTTTATAGCAACCCCTCGGTATTTGGTACTGGTTCAGTTGCTAAGAGTAGTAACTCGAAACGGGAGTTGCAGAATAAACAGAAACTAGTTAAGGGTGAAGTGATGATGTGTGTTGAAAGTAGTTTCAAGATTGATATGATCATCATCGCACACTCCCTATTCTTTCGGGATTAGTGTTGAACCTAAATAAATGTTATTTGGTGTTTGCGTTGAGCATGAATATGATTTGATCATGTTTATTGCAATACGGTTATTCATTTAAGTAAGAGAATAAACTGTTGTTCTATTTACATGAATAAAACCTTATATGGTTACACACCCAATGAAAATGGTTCATTGGATCTCGATCGTAGTGATACACATATTCATAATATTGATGCCAAAAGATGCAAAGTTAATAATGATAGTGCAACTTATTTGTGGCACTGCCGTTTGGGTCATATCGGTGTAAAGCGCATGAAGAAACTCCATAAAGATGGATTTTCGGAATCACTTGGTTATGAATCATTTGATGCTTGCGAACCGTGCCTTTTGGGCAAGATGACTAAAACTCCGTTCTTCGGAACAATGGAACGAGTTACTGACTTGTTGGAAATAATACATACCGATGTATGCGATCCAATGAGTGCTGTTGCTCGTGGCAAGCATCGTTGTTTTCTGACCTTCACAAGATGATTTGAGCAGATATGGGTATATCTACTTGATGAAACATAAGTCTGAAATAGTTGAAAGGTTCAAAGAATTTCAGAGTGAAGTGGAAAAATCATCGTAACAAGAAAATAAAGTTTCTGCGATCTGATCGCGGAGACAAATATTTGAGTTACGAGTTTGGTCTTCAATTAAAACAATGTGGAATAGTTTCACAGCTCACGCCACCTGGAACACCACATCGTTATGGTGTGTCCGAACGTCGTAACCGCACTTTATTTGATATGGTGCGATCTATGATATCTCTTTACCACTATCGTTTTGGGGTTATGCATTAGAGACAGCTGCATTCACGTTTTAAAATAGGGCACCATCTAAATCCGTTGAGACGACACTGTATGAACTATGGTTTAGCAGTAAACCTAAGCTGTTGTTTATTAAAGTTTGGGGCTGCGATGCTTATGTGAAAAAGTTTCATCCTGATAAGCTCGAACCCAAATCGGAGAAGTGTGTCTTCATAGAATACCCAAAGGAAATTGTTGGGTACACCTTCTATCACAGATCCGAAGGCAAGACATTCGTTGCTAAAATGGATCCTTTCCAGAGAAGGAGTTTCTCTCGAAAGAAGTGAGTGGGAGGAGAGTAGAACTTGATGAGGTAATTATACCTTCTCCCTTATTGGAAAGTAGTTCATCACAGAAATCAGTTCCAGTGATTCCTACACCAATAAGTGAGGAAGTTAATGATGATGATCATCAAACTTCAGATCAAGTTACTACCAAACCTCGTAGGTCTTCCAGAGTAAGATCCGCACCAGAGTGGTACGGTAATCATGTTCTGGAAGTCATGTTACTAGACCATGATGAACCTACGAACTATGAGGAAGCAATGATGAGCCCAGATTCCACGAAATGGCTTGAGGCCATGAAATCTGAGATATGATCCATGTATGAGAACAAAGTGTAGACTTTGATTGACTTGCCCGATGATCGGTGAGTCATTAAGAATAAATGGATCTTCAAGAGGAAGACGGACGTTGATAGTAGTGTTACTATCTACAAAGCTAGACTTGTCGAAAAAGGTTTTTGACAAAGTTCAAGGTGTTGAATACAATGAGATTTTCTTACTCGTATCGATGCTTAAAAGTCTGTCCGAATCATGTTAGCAATTGCCGCATTTTATGATTATGAAATTTGGCAGATGGATGTCAAAACTGCATTCCTGAATGGATTTCTGGAAGAAGAGTTGTATATGATGCAACCGGAAGGTTTTGTCGATCCAAAGGGAGCTAACAAAGTGTGCAAGCTCCAGCGATCCATTTATGGACTGGTGCAAGAATCTCGGAGTTGGAATATACGCTTTGATAAGTTGATCAAAGCATATAGTTATTGTACAGACTTACAGTGAAGCCTGTATTTACAAGAAAGTGAGTGGGAGCACTACAACATTTCTGATAAGTATATGTGAATGACATATTGTTGATCGGAAATAATGTAGAATTATTCTGCAAAGCATGAAAGGATACTTGAATAAAAGTTTTTCAAAGAAAGACCTTGGTGAAGCTGCTTACACATTGAGCATCAAGATCTATATAGATAGATGAAGACGCTTGATAAGATTTTTTCAATGAATACATACCTTGATAAATTTTTGAAATAGTTCAAAATGGAACAGTCAAAGAAGGAGTTCTTGCCTGTGTTGCAAGGTGTTAAGTTGAGTAAGACTCAAAGCCCGACCACGGCAGAAAATAGAAAGAGAATGAAAGTCATTCCCTATGCCTCAGTCATAGGTTCTATAAAGTATGCCATGCTGTATACCAGATCTATTGTATGCCATACCACTGAGTTTGGCAAGGGAGTACAATAGTGATCTAGGAGTAGATCACTGGAGAGCGGTCAAAATTGTCCTTAGTGGAATAAGGATATGTTTCTCGATTACGGAAAAAGGTTCGTCGTAAAAGGTTACGCCGATGCAAGTTTGACACTAATCTAGATGACTCTAAGTCTTGATCTAGATACATATTGAAAGTGGGAGCAATTAGCTAGAGTAGCTCCGTGCAGAGCATTGTAGACATAGAATTCGCAAAATACTTACGGATCTGTATATGACATACCCGTTGACTAAGATTCTCTCACAAGCAAAACATGATCACACCTTAGTACTCCTTGGGTGTTAATCACATAGCGATGTGAACTAGATTACTGAATCTAGTAAACCCTTTGGGTGTTGGTCACATAGCGATGTGAACTATGGGTGTTAATCACATGGTGATGTGAACTATTGCTGTTAAATCACATGGCGATGTGAACTAGATTATTGACTCTAGTGCAAGTGGGAGACTGAAGGAAATATGCCCTAGAGGCAATAATAAAGTTATTATTTATTTCCTTATATCATGATAAATGTTTATTATTCATGCTAGAATTGTATTAACCGGAAACATAATACATGTGTGAATACATAGACAAACAGAGTGTCACTAGTATGCCTCTACTTGACTAGCTCGTTAATCAAAGATGGTTATGTTTCCTGACCATGAACAATGAGTTGTTATTTGATTAACGAGGTCACATCATTAGTTGAATGATCTGATTGACATGACCCATTCCATTAGCTTAGCACCTGATCGTTTAGTATGTTGCTATTGCTTTCTTCATGACTTATACATGTTCCTATGACTATGAGATTATGCAACTCCCGTTTACCGGAGGAACACTTTGGGTACTACCAAACGTCACAACGTAAATGGGTGATTATAAAGGAGTACTACAGGTGTCTCCAATGGTCGATGTTGGGTTGGCGTATTTCGAGATTAGGATTTGTCACTCCGATTGTCGGAGAGGTATCTCTGGGCCCTCTCGGTAATACACATCACATAAGCCTTGCAAGCATTACAACTAATATGTTAGTTGTGAGATGATGTATTACGGAACGAGTAAAGAGACTTGCCGGTAACGAGATTGAACTAGGTATTGGATACCGACGATCGAATCTCGGGCAAGTAACATACCGATGACAAAGGGAACAACGTATGTTGTTATGCGGTCTGACCGATAAAGATCTTCGTAGAATATGTAGGAGCCAATATGGGCATCCAGGTCCCGCTATTGGTTATTGACCAGAGACGTGTCTCGGTCATGTCTACATTGTTCTCGAACCCGTAGGGTCCGCACGCTTAAGGTTACGATGACAGTTATATTATGAGTTTATGCATTTTGATGTACCGAAGGTTGTTCGGAGTCCCGGATGTGATCACGGACATGACGAGGAGTCTCGAAATGGTCGAGACGTAAAGATTGATATATTGGAAGCCTATGTTTGGACATCGGAAGTGTTCCGGGTGAAATCGGGATTTTACCGGGTTACCGGGAGGTTACCGGAACCCCCCGGGAGCCATATGGGCCTTCATGGGCCTTAGTGGAAAGGAGAAAGGGGCAGCCCAAGGTGGCTGCGCCTCTTCCCCCTCCCCTAGTCCTATTAGGACTAGGAGAAGGTGGCCGGCCCCCCTCTCTCCCTTCCCCTCCGAGGAATCCTAGTTGGACTAGGATTGGAGGAGGAATCCTACTCCCAGAGGGAGTAGGACTCTCCTGCGCCTCCCTCTTTGGCCGGCCAGCCTCCCCTCCTCTCCTCCTTTATATACGGAGGCAGGGGCACCTCTAAACACACAAGTTGACACAAGTTGATCCTCGTGATCGATTCCTTAGCCGTGTGCGGTGCCCCCTGCCACCATATTCCTCGATAATACTGTAGCGGAGTTTAGGCGAAGCCCTGCTGCTGTAGTTCATCAAGATCGTCACCACGCCGTCGTGCTGACGGAACTCTTCCCCGACACTTTGCTGGATCGGAGTCCGGGGATAGTCATCGAGCTGAACGTGTGCTCGAACTCGGAGGTGCCGTAGTTTCGGTGCTTGATCGGTTGGATCGTGAAGACGTACGACTACTTCCTCTACGTCGTGTCATCGCTTCCGCAGTCGGTCTGCGTTGGGTACGTAGACAACACTCTCCCCTCGTTGCTATGCATCACATGATCCTATGTGCGCGTAGGAAAATTTTTGAAATTACTACGAAACCCTACACTCGGGTCAATCTAGAAGCAGTCGACGATGCCACTCTGGAAAGGTGGACGGCCGCTGTTACTGGGAACAAGGATAACCCTCGCGGAGCCAGAAGGATTCCTCCACTCGACCACCACAGTGATCCAAACAAGGTATGTCTTCTCCACTTCCCATTGTATTCTTGTCACATTTATTTCTGTTTTCTCTGCCGATCAGTCGACTGATCTTTGTCTTGATGTCTATCAGGCCCTCACTGAGCTGTACTCGATGCCCAATGGAGCACATGCTCCGACTGAGGAGGGAGAAGCGAGCGGGGGCGAGAGCCAGGAGGAGGAGTGGGACTCGGATGCCGCTGAGGATGATGATGATGATGATGACGATGATGATGATGATGATGAGGACGAGGAAGAGGAGGAGGAGGAGGTTGCACCACCGCGCTCGGAAAGGCGGTCGAAGCTTGTCCATGACCCTGCGACTGAACGTGGCAAGGGGGTTGCGACTGTCACACAGTCGACCAAGCGCCCTCGGACCACCTCTCCGGCGCCGACTGAAAAGGCGTCGAAGCAGCCCAGGGCGGCCCCGTCAAAGCCGACCAAGCTCCTGCCGAAGATGAAGGTGTCCATCCCCACCATATCAGGGTAATCATGCTGCTTAAGTCTTCTTGTTTTGTGCGAACTTTATCTCTGGTTGGCGCTGGAGTTAGTCGACTGATTCTTTGGAGTTGCAGTGCTGCTACTTCTGAGACCTCAGCCCGGGCTGACGACCATGAGATGGAGGACGCAGCAACCTCAAAACCTGGTACTATACTCTTGACACCGTTTCTAGTCGACTGACTCATGATCTCTGACTCTGATTCTTTTCTGTAGCTCCATCCAATGTTGTTATCACTCTCCCTGATGATGATGAAGATGAGGAACCGCTGAAGCACAGAAGGAGTAGGAAAGCGTCTGCCGGCAGGGTGCCCCAGGATGTGACGGTGCCTAAGACTCTGGTCGCGGAGGAAGAGAACACCACTCGACACACTGTGTCCTTCGCAGATCCACTGACGAGTGCTCTGCAGCCCTCCCTCTTCACGACGCACCACGTCCCAGAGGACCCAGCTGGCGCCGTGAAGGAGGCGATACGCCAGGCAGGGATCATGATGGAGCAGTTGAAGACCATCCGGGATGCGAGCCAGGCAGCTTACGACGCCAGTTCCGCCCTTCAAAGCAATGTTCAGGTCAGTCGACCACCACTTGTTCTGTTAGGATATGCTATCAAAAACTTTTCTTTCCAGAATTTATAGTAATCACCCACTGGGTGTGTCGATTTAAACTCCGTGTTAGCGGGGGCACGCTGAGTGCACCCGCTGGGTGTAGTCCCCAAGGCTAAGGTCGACTGCTGGCAGTCGGCCTTAGGCTTTATAAGTTCAGTCTTTCTGTCATTCGACTATGGCGAATGGATTTCGCAAACCGGTGGGGGCACGCTGAGTGCACCCATTGGGTGTAGTCCCCGAGGCTAAGGTCGACTGCTCGCAGTCGGCCTTAGGCTTTATAAGTTCAGTCTTTTCGTCATTCGACTATGGCGAATGGATTTCGCAAACCGGTGGGGGCACGCTGAGTGCACCCACTGGGTGTAGTCCCCGAGACTGTGGTCGACTGCTTGCAGTCGATTACAGTCTTAAAGAATACATCTTGTTTTTTTTGAGGTCGACTGGTCGACTCTGTCTTCAATAGGATTAGTGGGGGCACGCTGAGTGCACCCACTGGGTGTAGTCCTCGAGACTACGGTCGAATGCTTGTATTCGGCTGTAGTCTTAGAAACGCATGATTTTTCCTGTTCCACTCGGAAGTGAATTATCTTTGACATTTAGTCGATTGATTCTTCGCAGAGATCCTGTGACCTTGCGGCTCGCTACACTGAGCTGGAAAACAAGCACATTCAGCTCGAGCTGGATTTGAAGCTGGCTCAGGAGAATCTGACGAAGGCAAAGGAGGAGACCAAAGGTATGTTTGGTGAGACCTCGACGACTGCTTTTTCCCTTTATTTGTTTCAAAATCTGATCTTGCTGTAACTTGCAGGTAAGGTGAAGGAGGCCCAACAGAAAAAAAGACCTTGAACTAGCTGAGAAGATCAAGCTTGCTGACGAGAAGTTAGCTTCAGTCACCAAGCTTGAACAAGAAAATACCAATCTGAAAGCTGCTCTTGGGAAGAAAAATGATCTGGAGGCCTTCCTGAGTGGTCTTGCCAAGAAGCTATTTCTTATGCTTGAAGGTAAACCTTTATGCTCAACAATCATTTTCGACTATGATTTTTCCATTCGACCGTTGCCTTGACTCGGTGATCGCCCTTGCAGAATTTTGTCGAGACTTTGAAGAAGAGACTAGCCGGCTGGAACCAAACCTTGACCCCGTCAATTCTCCGGTGAACGACGAAGTTGCCATGAATGTTTTCCGACTGGAGTCCCGTGTCGCAGCTGTCGTGGACTACCTCGCAAGGCTGAAGGTCGCCACATCTCGCATCGACTCAACGCTCTGGCCCAGGGAGACACTCCAGCACGACCTCGAGTCGCTGATGGCTCGCTTGAACACAGTCCCTGGTCGAGTGCAGGAGTGGAAAAAGTCCTCGGCTCGGTGCGGTGCAGATGTTGCTCTGTGTCTGGCCCGAGTCCACTACAAAGATGCGCGAGAAGACAAGCTGGCGGCCCTCCGGGTGGCCAACACCAAGAAACACGGCTTCCGGTCCTTTATGGAAACTTTCATTGCTGCTGCCACTCGGATCGCAGATGGAATTGATCTTGATGAGTTTGTTGCACCTTCCAGCCCTCCACAGGAGGGGTAAAAAACTTCTTTTAAGCTCGACGCTTTGAATTTGCCTCGGTATGCCGAGTGGAGTTGTAACCGATAAACCTTAACAGGCTTAGCGCCTGAGCACTTTCGGTTCCTTTAGGTATCGTTCCGAACTTGAATTTGATGTTTGAATATGATTGCTTTTGGCTTGAAATGTCTTTTGCAGGTTCAAAGCAAGACGCTCACTGCAGTCGACTTATTCCTTAATCCACTTAGGCGAGCACTGGGCTGCAGCTAAGCCCCCGAGTGAGAGGTTTGCTCTTCACTCGGTAGGACTTTTATATCTTAGGCGAGCACTGGGCTGCAGCTAAGCCCCCGAGTGAGAGATTTGCTCTTCACTCGGTAGGATTTTTATATCTTAGGCGAGCACTGGGCTGCAGCTAAGCCCCCGAGTGAGAGGTTTGCTCTTCACTCGGTAGGATTTTTATATCTTAGGCGAGCACTGGGCTGCAGCTAAGCCCCTGAGTGAGAGGTTTGCTCTTCACTCG